>NW_027106661.1:181158-224384 GCF_000696795.3 Halyomorpha halys
TGAAAGCAAAAATAGCATTTGTAATTAATGAGAAAATTGGTTTGCAATCAGTAATTGAAAGAACCGTTTTCGAAGTATTTGTCTATCAAGGATATACTTTTGCCAATGGATATGAGTGGAATTTAAATAAAAATTTATAATAAAACATTTTTACACTTATCTCACAATTTTCTCTATATTTGTTCAGATCTGACGAGTAGTTTTTAAAATATATGTATGCCAAGGAAAATACTTTTGCGAGTTCGAATAAGAAATAAGTGAATAGAATTCGACAAAATCGATTCTGAATCATGTTTACCCTAATCTTCTACGCTTCTACAACTTTTGATCCTATAAGCCGTTTTTTAAATAATGGTGTGTTAATAAAAATACTTTTGCGCATCTACAATCGCAATTAGTGAAAAGAATTCGGTAAAATTAATAGCAGACACTTCTTACAATAATCCCCAAATTGAATGAAAGAGCCGTTTTCAAAGAAAAGGTGTGTCAAAGAAAATACTTTTACGTACGTGTAGGAGATAGCGGTGAACGAATTTGACTAACTTGATATCAGAGCATGTTTGCACTACTAATCCCTAAATTTCCTCCAACTTTTAACCATAGAAAACTACCCGTTTTGTAAATCATAAGTGTGAATAGGGTAATCATTGAATAAAATTCGGTAAAATCGAAAGGGCCGTTTTCTGATTATAATTTTGTCAAGGAAAATAATTGTGCGCAAGCGTGTGAGAACGCGGTGAATGGCACTAGGTAAAATTGAAACTGGATTCATTGTTGCACTGATTCCCAAATTTCCTCCAACTTTTGGCTAGAGCCGTTTTTAAAATTTATGTGTTTCTAGGTAAATAATGATATACAGCACAAGGTAACTCTTTAAAAGTACCTTCTCCCTCCACCATTAAGTTTCAATTTTCAAGATTTTTGCCAAAAGTTAAGGTGTTATATTAATGAAATCAAAAACCGAAATGATCTCTCACAAAAAGAAGTTTAATCTCAAACTGTGTTGACAATCTAGCGCCCATCACTTTAATCTTGATGGCCGGGTAGCTCATTTAGTAAGGCGCTGCCTCTGTCTCTCGGGGCCGGCTTCGAATCTGTTTGTAACAGAAAATTATTAATTCTGTTATTTTATTCGTAAGTCAACACTGTAGGTTCAGGAGCCACACCCAGCCTATATAAAGTGGGGACCCTTAATTGGAGAAAAATCTGGCGGTTGAGAAAGCTCATGAAAACAAATCACTTTCTTGCGCTACCATTGTTTAAGAAAAGGTACTTAGTTACAAAGTTCTGAATCTCCCACTCTTAGTGGGTTGCAGCGGTATAGATTGTTTTTTTGTTTTTATATTAAAACTTATTTATCCATTCAAGTGTTTCATGTAACCGGTTTTTTATTATATTTTCCTTTTAATCAATGTGTTAGTCTTATTCTCGTAAAATGTATCTATTTGTTTGTTTTTGGTAAACTGATCTACTGCTGTAACTATGAATGATGGTCTGATCTCACATTGCCGTCTAATATTGAATTTGTTTAGCGGGTCACTGAAGAGGATCTAGGAGGGTGAATTCCGGAGAGCGAATTTGTTGATCGGGTGAATTAAAAAATTGTGAAATGGTGAAATTGGAGGAGCAGAAATGAGAAAGAAAAATAGGAATGAATTGAAACATTTGTATTTATTATACAGACCGAAATTGATTGTAAAAGGAAACTGTAGGGGACAAAAAAATTGTTTATTATATCTTATTATTATATCTCTTTATATCTGATTATACCATGTATGTGTAATTTATATATGTCTGATTAGGGATTGATAAGTATGCTGTGTGAGATAGCAACCTCATGTATTTAGGGAGCATAGATAAATAAAGTATTTCTCCCTCGAAAACCGAAAATCAATTTCTCAAGACACTTAATATATTGTTTCCTCACTATTGAAGTAAAATAATAAGGGCCAAACGAAACCGAAGATTCGATGCCGATATCACCAATCGCTCTCTGCATACATACTTCCAGTGATGCACCTCCAAACCCAATTCTACTAAATCAGTTTTAACGTAATCCTCCCATCTACGTTTCGGTCTACCCCTCAGACGTTTACCCTATGCTCTACATCACACGCCTATCTTATACGTCGCAATGCTATAACTTGAATTATATTTACCGGTTGTAGTTCCCAGAATTCAGTGTTGTGTAGCCTTCTAAATTTTCCCGTTAATTCATCCTTTTTCGGTCTAAATATTTTCCATAATACTTTATTTTTGAAATCCTAAAGACGATCTTCATCCCTTAGTGTAAGAGGCCACGTCTCGCATCCATAAAGAACAGTGAGAAGGATAATAGTTTTGTAAATTTTAATTTTAAAGTTTTCTGATAGAGAAGGCGCGAGCTAAGCAGTTTCCAAATCGAAAAATAACAATAACAGTTGCATTTTCCGCCTTAAACCTCGCTTTTATTTCCTCATCAATTTCGTTTTTTCTAGTTACCGTAGAATCTAAATACTTAAACCTATCTACCTGTTCAAACGTATTTCCTCCTATATCTATATCACCGAGATTGTTCGCGTTTTTACTACTAACCTACTAACTGCTTTATCCGTATTTATTTCATGACCTAGTTCCTTACTGGATTTTATGAACGAGTTGTATTTAGTTCTATAGTTTCTATAATTTCTCCTTGTCCTCACCGAACAATACCAAATCATCAGTATACCCAAGCTTCGGTATTTTATCAACTAAAGTTAAACACTTTTCGGTTTATTATTCATTACACATTTAACGACGTATTCTAGTGCTAGATTAAATAAGATAGATGATAAAGAATCACCTTGAATTGAAGTGTAAACATTTTAAACTTTTTTTTAGTGTCATGATTAATAGTTAAATATTGAAAACAGGAAGAAATATTTTATTCAGTGCTTGTAGCAAAGTTGAGGCCCCCTCCCAGGGCGGGGTGAGCGGAAGAACGGAAGGCCCTGCTAAATGTCAGGTCAACACTCTTAGCCTAGTTACACAGATCCACCTAAATTTAGGATCTTTCTTAGACTTATCGCTTCTTTTTCAAACTACTGATTTTAGATATTTCTACTATCATTTACCGATATATAGCATATATTTAAGTTAAAGTATTGCGAGTGTGAACAATTCAAATTGTACTTTTAAACGGAAATACACGTTTTGAGTTTCTCTGAGTCCAATTAAACAACTTTAGAAAAATGGTTTACAGATACATCTGTGCATGAACAGGTCACCTCAAACCAAAAAATCAACCTCAAATGAACGTGCTAAACTTTTTTTTTTCTATTGAAAAGATAGATTTATTTATTGATAGATATTACAATCTGCCACACAGTTGTGGGCAATAGTTAATATTGATGAATGATCTCATAAATACTAAAATAAAAAAAAATAAATAAATAAGTAAAAAAATAAATAAATAACTCTCTTAAAATATATACAAACAAAAGAATAGACAAGTGAACATAATCAGACTATCTGTATGAAAAATAAATAAATAAAATAACATAATGATAAAATAATATATACAATATTTACACAATCGACCTGAGAATCCCTGAGCCCACTCTATCCCCCACGTGTGAGGGGTAGAGCAGAGCTCAAGAGATCCCAGCGCATCCCTCTCGCCGCATCACTGGTACGTGCTAAACTGAAATTGTATATTTAAGGCAGGTATATGCCTGGGAAGTGAAAGCAACTTTTTAGCTAAAATCGACTGATTGGAAGTGCCACTTAATATTATGGATTTTTCACATTTTTTTTAGATTTTCTCTAAAAGGCCCTCTAACGGTTTTGATTGAAACTCGCCATGAATAATTAAATACCTTTTATATCAAATAGGTGTTATCTTCATTGAAATAGTCAAGGGTTAACGCGGAGGTTTCAAAAAATCTTCATCTAATATAACTTTAATCTAGTCTATTTAAAAAAATTAAATAAACAGTTATAATTTCGAGTAATAATAAAAAATGGATTTTTGATTCGACCGGAAAAAGCTTGGCCTCAAGGTATTTCATGATTGCATTAGGACTTCATTATCTTTTGTCAAACTGTTTTTTTCTTGACAGGAACAAAATTTGTATTCACTATACTCACCTCGAGGAACCCTGAAATACGAATTTTTATAACAACAGAAAAATAGAAATTTTTGTTTCCACTTTCGCTTTCACTTACTTGCCTTTGTTTATTTGATTTTTAAGGGACAATCAAAAATATCAACATTATTTACATAGAATTCATTTAACCCATAAGAATGCTTTATTTCTACTAACATACCTTACAATTAATCTGTCCAAATTGTTAAAAACTGTTCCTTCCTGTTGCAGGCTTAGTAATAAAATAATAAAATTGATATAGGGAAAAGATAAAATATATTGAGCACTGAAATTGGTTGATAATAGAAGCCTAATCTAGTGAAGTAGGCTTTTATAACAATTAGTACAAGAGCCGGGAAGAAAAAAAGGCAGTTATATCACCCCAATTTTGTATTATTTTAATCAAAACTAAATATAATTACTAGTCTAAATTGATGAGTTCACCAAGTATAGCTAGGGGGAATAAAAAATGTCGGCTGTTTCAAAACCTAAAAAAACATTATTTTATCATTCGAAGCTAAAAATACCAACAACACTAGAAAATCAAAGAGAACATCATTTAAAATAGAATAAATTTGCTAAAATATGAGCTCTAACAGAGTTATTTACGTTCAATGGTTCCCGAGATGTAGCTTTTCCTTTTCAACATTTCGTAAAATGTACTGAAAGATTAGTAGGTAGTGAATTTGTACTTTTCAACGGAAATAAACGTTGTCGGAACAACTATAAATCAATTTATTTTAGGAAATATCATGAAAACTACTATTCCTACGACGAAAAACTACTTTATAGCCCACCAAAGTAGCTTTAATTTGAGTGTTAATAGACATCTGTACGTCAAATTGTTTTTGAGATATAGATTTTTCGAAATAAATTCACTAACTACTGATCTTTCAGTATGTTCTGCACAACATTTTTATGAAATATTGCTTTTTAAAAAGCTGTATCTCGAGGACTATTGAACGTAAATAGCTCTATTAGAACTTACAGTTTAGCAAATTTACTCTACTTTAAATGACGTTCTCTTAGATTTTCTATTGTTGTTGGTAGTTTTAAAGATATAGAGCTCTGAATGAAAAATTAATTATTTTGACGTTTTGAAACATCCGCCATTTTGTATTACCCCTACCTATACTTGGCAGACAACTCAATTTTGACTAGTAATGATACATAGTTTTCATTAAAGTAATGAAAAATTGGGGTTAAATAATTGTTCCTTTCTTTGGCTCTTGTACTAAGTGTAATATCATGTGTTGTGTTTATAAGAAAATTGTTCAATAATTAATATTGATGCAATGCCACTTTTTACAATGTGTTCTTCACATTTTTTCGGATTCTCTAAAATGGCTCTAACCATTTTGATTAAGTCCTCTTTAAAACCATTAGGTATCTTCCTTATTGAAATGGTCTAACAGGGGCAAATCTTCGAAAAAACCTTTCTCTAAAGTAGTTTCTCTAAAATAAAAACCTTTCTCTAAAATAATTTTGTTTATTTTGGGAAAAAAAAAAAACAGTTCTCATTTGTAGCAGTAATAAACAATGTATAAATACAAAGTATTATAGAATTTTGCGAATAACTGAAGCAAAAAAAAAAAAAAAAGGAAAATAGATAAATCCAGTTAAACTGGGAAAGCCAAGACCGATCATTTCCGGCTTTGCTATCTTTTGTTAAACTGTTGTATTATTTAAAATTTAAAGACTTATATCAATTATTACCACTTTAAGAAACCCTAAAATATGAATTTTTATATTAACAGCAAAATAAAAAATAAAATGTTTCATAATTTTTGCATTCCCTTGTCTTTAAATATATATATATTTTTTTTTTCAAAAAACACAAAAATAACTTCAACACGAGCCCACTAATCTAACAAAACTTAGAGACATAAGTACGCATTAGTAAATCAAACTTGTGTGATGCGCGCACCATACTAGATTTTTTATTTTCACACGCCTATACATGGAATATATAGTAAAGAGTAATATTGCGATCGGGCAAAATTTCGAATACTAGTTTTCGAAGGAAACAAGTTTTGAGGTCTCCTGAGTAGACCTAACCAAATCTTGCAAAATTATCTCTATGTGTATGAACAGCCTAGATCAAAAACGAAAAATAGTACGAAATTTAAATTACATATTTAAGTTTTATGTTACGGCTTTCAATTTTCATAAGTTTTTCAATAAAATTGACTTGTCTGAAGTCTCACTTTGTAGAATCGATTTTTCACTAATTTTTTAATTTTTTTTTTTAACAAACGTACAATATGAACTATGAAAGAGCTTCATAATTAACTAAAAGAGAAAAATAAAGCAATAGAGACTGTAAAGTCGGAGATCGTCGAACGTGTCCGATCTCAACTGATCGTAATCATATGTAATTATATTTTGTTAAACTGCTATTTTTGGCAGGAATAAACTGTCATTCGTTATTTCCATCCCAAGGAACGCTTTTTTGTAGCAACAGAAAATTAAAAAAATATTATTTGACAGTTTCCCCTTCCAGGGTAATAAATGAAAAATAAATTTCTGTGATGTTTATTATAAATCTCCCGAAATATTTGAGATACGTCACAGACGGGTCGTTAGAGCGTGATCTTCATCAAACAGCTAAGATCATCCGAGTGTGCTATTCCTCATCGGTGGTTCTGTCAGCTGTCAATCCTCTTTGTCCTAGCGTCATCATCACCACATAGTTCCAGGACTACTGTCACCGTTTACGTATTTGTCGATTTGTTCATTTATTTAGTAGTGCGACAAAGTAGTGACACGTAAAAAACTTTTTAAATAACTGAAGGAATAATATCCGCAGTAATGCAGAATAGTGTATTATTGTTTAGCAAATTTTCTGTCAGAGTTATATATCTCCATCTGGGAATACAAGACAAGAGAATAACAGGCAAGAGAAGAATAAATATTGCTAGATTCCATAAGGGGATATGAAAGAATAATATGCATATGAACATAGAAGTTTTTTCAAGAAAAAAAATTCATGAAGTACAAAAGTAATTTTTATCATAAACAACTCTATTGTGATTGTTTTTGTTTTTTTAGTGGTATTCGTTTTTTTAATCATTGAATATCAATCGAAATAATTCAGGAATCCCCTGTTGGACCACATTGAACCTCTACTTTATTTTTTTAATTATGTGTATATAGAAATGGTAGGTAAAAAAAAGTAATGTGAAATAATAGTTTTATTATATACATATTATATAGATATCCTACTCTGTCAAACTTAACTTTTATTTTATATTATTAACACAAACATGAAAAAGGACCCAAAGAAAACAGCATTGGTACAACATGTTGTTGAAAATAAACATGGTTTTGATTTCGAAAATTTCAAGGTGATTCATAAAGAAAATGATAATTTCAGAAGAAAAATATTAGAATCAATTTACATTTCAGAAAAAATAAATTATATAGTAAATTTTAAATCAAATTCTAAAGGACTAAACCACCATTATTATGAATTTTAAATAAAATAAATATGTAATTCATAGAAAAATGTTAGTTGTAAGATAAATATTCAAATTCATGAAATATACAGATGTATATATAATATATATACACATATATGCACATGTAAATGTGAACAAATAAAAAAGAGAAGTGGGATGTATGAATGTAAAAGAATATATATAATCAAAATACAATAATTATGGGTTTAAATAATAGTAAGTTATAAGCAACAAATTAAAAATAAACATTAAATTAATTGTTAACAAATTAATTTTAGTGATAACAGAGTCCTAAGCTGTTGAAGATAGGTTCTGCCTCTTGTTAATGATGTTAGTAAGATTAAATAGAGACGATATTTTATATAAAAAAGTTTTAAGTGAATAATCAATTTAAAAGCAATGTTTGAAACTGTTGTGATATTATTTTAATATTTAATTTGTTTTAAAGATATGACATGAGCAATTAGCCTGAAAGAAACATTTTAAAGAATAAATGACATTAATATTTAAGGTATAGTCAAAAAATATTAGTATGTGTTGAGGAAATACAATACATAACTTCAAGAACCATTCTTTAAAATTCCTACACTAGTTGCTGTCTAGATTGTAGCTTCTAGTTTGTAACTATATAATACAAGTTGTTCACTGATCGTCCGTTAGGAGATACCTGATTTTTACACCTCTTAAACGTTCGACTGTTTTAGATTTGTTATAGCTTTTGTTAATACTTTTTCCTATTACGAAATTCAGTCTTATTCAGTCGTATGTCTGCATTTTACATTAACTTATATGTTTTTATTTTATAAAAAAGATTTCATTGATATTGAAAGTCTTAATGAACTCTAAAGACCTGGTTTTGTTCATATTTTTTTCTTTTTATAATTTTATATTTGTAACTGCCTTAAGCCAATTATGTGGGTGTTTTTTTGTTTTTTTTACGAATTATGGAAAATGCTGTATAATTAAAAGTGCTAGTCATAAAACCGAATGTATGCTTAGTCAAGAATTTTTCAAATCCCGATGTACAAAAAGACATAAACTGGAAGTTCCTGCTGATATAAGTATATATACTTATATAATATAAATATATTATACATACTCTGCTGATATAACAGAATATTCAATATCAATAAAATCGAGATTAAAAGGAACTAAAAACAGAATCGTTCGCGAAAAAAGGCGGATAAATGAGGTTTCAGTTAAAGCTAGATGTTCCAACATAATTAATCATCCAGGAAGTTGTTCAGGAACTGGAAACTAATCTTATGAACATAAATTCTTTCCTTAGATAGTTATGCATAGCTTTAAAGGGATGAAATACCATTAGGTCGCGATAGGAGGGTGGTATAACCTAACTCTCCTTAAAAGCAAAATTGATCCAAAAAGGCCACGCCCACAACGCTTAGGTTAATAGAAATGTATGTACTGTAATCTAAACTGAAATAGAAAGCACTAGTGATTGGCTGGTATCCTTCGCTTACTCCCTGGCCACGACCATCTTTTTGGCTTCACGTTTCGGCCAGGTTACCTCCTCCATTATACTACTTTCTTCAAAGGCAAATAAAACCCCAACATAGGGGTAACATTAGCCTTACTAGAAAATAACAAAGAAAGTAATTTCCAAATCAATAAAATTAAAAAGTCTTTATTAATTAAATTTATGATAGTCCAATTGCGTAAAAAAGCTTAGAAATAAAAAAATACTCATACTTTTACATATAATAAATATAAATACACTTGTATTTCCAATTTCCAAAAAATGGTCCAAAGAAGCCCCGCACTGACGATACTTTTAGTAATAATTCTGTACTAGCAAGTGCATAAAGTATTTAAGTCTATATTCTAGATTTTTCAGGAAACGAAAAACGAACTTCAAAAACTTTTGTATAAAAACCAATCTGTTCAATCAGTTTTAACCAGGTTATTATCGTAACATACAATTTTGTGAATAAACCATAGATTTGAATTTTGAAGTTTGTTTATTTTTTTCTAAGTCTATGTATTTAACTCAACCTCGACATTTTTCGGACTTAAATTCTTTATACTTATCAGTATAGAATTCTTGTTACAAAATTCTTTTCTTTTTTGCATAGAACGGCAGAAGTATTAAAATATACAGTTTACTAAAATATTCTGCTCATTACAATATATTTAGTACTAGATTAATATAAGAAACAAGTTGAAAATATAAAAAGTGATTTTATAGAATTAGTCATTCGGTTAATTGATAGGCCCATATAAAGCCAGAAGTGCTCTGCCTTAAATGGTTACTATGATTATTTATATGTGAATTTTAAAACAGACGAAAGAAATTTGTGCCAACCCTATGCAGAAATTTTAAGCAAAATTAATTTATAAATAATATGATTCAATTTTATGTTACTAGTTAACAATTAAATTTGATATAAATTTTAATAAGAATTTAGATATAGAGAATAAAGCTTGAAAAAAATAAATTATATTTTTGACTTGATTATAAGAAAGGCTAGAAGTATTGTGTGATAAGAGAGTGAAAATAGTATTAAGTTAATGTATAATTAAAAGTTTTAATATTTAATAGAAAAGTGACAAAATAGATAATTAAACATAAGCAAAATTAATTTATAAATAATATGATTCAATTTTATGTTACTATTCACAATTAAATTTGATATAAATTTTAATAAGAATTTAGATATAGAAAATAAAGCTTGAAATAAATAAATTATATTTTTGACTTGATTAAAAGGAAGGCTAAAAGTATTGTGCGATAAGAGAGTCAAAATAGTATTAAGTTAATATGTAATTAAAAGTTCTAATATTTAATAGAAAAGTGACAAAATAGGTAATTAAACATAAGCAAAGGCAACCGTAATAATAAAGTAATATGATCCCAATTTGTTTTATTGTTTCATAAAGTGATTTGACTGGAATTAATGACCTGGGAAGAATAGACTGCAAAAAGTTTTTAAAGTGTTTGATGCGAGGTTTAATTTTATATTTAAAGTAATAATATTGTTGTTAAAAATTAATTTATAGTAAAAGTTGTTATTTAATATATTGTCCTTGAGTTGGCAGGTTGGCCGAAACTTTGGACAATTAAAGAGACAATAAAGTGTGTTTGGAGGCTTAACTTGGATAAAAATTATTTTATTTTAACAATATATTTAAAAATAAATTATTGTAGAATCAATGTTATAGAAAATACAAAAAGTGATTTTATGGAGTAAGTCATTCGGTCAATTGAAACGCCCACATAAAGCCATGAGTGCTCTACCTAAAATTCTTACTATGGTTATTTATATGTCGCAATAATAACTATAATTTTTCTATATTTTTTAATACATTACTTTCGTGACTTCTTGAACTATGTCTAATAAAGTATACAGACTTAAAAGAACTACATTTTTTTTTTAAATACTGGAAATAATAGGTGAGGTAGAATCGATTGTGGAGGAAACGGGAGATTGAAGGAAGCCCTACTTTGTGCTTAATTGAAGTTTGCATAGAACACGCAATGGTAGAACGAAATGAATCTCAAAATAGCATTTTCAACGAACGGTAAAGATCTGTTCTTTGATAATTGAGAGGAATTATCTAAAAAGAAAAAAAAATCAGCAACTATGCAGAGAATTGTTTTATTATTTTATAATTGGAAATAAAAACATCCAATATGCATTTAAACAATCAAGGCCACCAATTTATAGTTGCATATTGGAGTTGATTCACCTTTTGTTCAAATGTTCTATTAATTTAAAAAAAAGTGCTTTAAGTAGTCTGTGACATCGTTTACGTTTATTGTGTCCCGATTAGGGATAAAATTAAAAATAAAGATAATCTGCAGTTTTTAAATTTTTTTTCGACTGTTTAAATATGAAAATACTCTAATATTGGTCGACTTTCTAAAAAAAAACAGGAGACCTTACTTTTATGATTATCCTCATAAAGTTAATTCGATATACAACCAAAGATGGGGGAACATTTTTATACTCATGGTCTGTCTTCGGATTACTCCTCTTCCATGTATTGATTCTTCCACATGCCTTGAATCACAAAAGAAGTCCATGTTCAGATTTTTAGATGATCTGATTCACATTGAGTAGTTATCCTGTTCTTTATTTTTTATTAGCTACATTAAAAATCATTTTATTGTTCAACATTTTTTTTCAATTTTATCTTTTTATTTTTAATAAACAATCAAGAATTTACTGAAGAACATGAGAGACCTTTGGGGCATCTTCTGTAATCCTTAACGACTTGATTTTACTTGTTTGTATAAAAAGGTTTAAAAAAAAGTTTTGAATTTAATTGTAAGTATGAAAGTACTTGATTACTGTTTGTAGACCTTTTTTTCCACCCCCCCCCCTCCTCCCCTGGTCATTTTTTATTCCATAGGTAACCAACCTATTCTAACCAGATAGAAAGGGTCGAGTTTTCATTCAATAGGATCTCCATGAAATAAAAGTCATCCAGCCCAGGCCGGATTCAAATTGGCGCCGCTGTACACTCAAGGCTGCTAAAGTGACGCCTCAACAAACTTGGCTGTAACGGCGTCACTGTTTCTAGATCACTAGTTGTGTTAGGAGGTGATTCGGTTAAGATCACGGTCAACCACCAATTAACGGATGATTAAACAGAATAAATAATCATCAGCGCCTTACTCATTGAGCTATCACATTTCATTGTGTAAATAAGTACATCTTAAAATTTGAACTTTCACTGACAATTTATAGTTGTCGAGGCGCATTCTCTAATCTCAAATTTAATTTATTAATAATATAGAAATGAATATTAAAAACATCTGTGCTTTCTTTTTATCATTGGATAATTTCAGAAAAAGGGGAAATAAAATATTGTAAACACCTATAAAAACAATTTGCTCTGGAGACGAGACTGGTGACGCCAGTGAAATCTGTCGTGCTGGTTTGTGGAGCTAACTTAGCTCTCCTCCATTATTTATACTCCTTACCATCCACCTCCTTTATAAAAATGGTGGAGGATTTAAAACCTGAATATTTTTTTCACTTTTCTTAGAAATTTGTCTTCTAAAGCAAATTAGACTAAACTTCATATTGTTGTCGTTTTGAGCCGTAAAAATGTTTTTAGCAACACTTAACATTTATTAACAATCTTGAGGCAATATAGTAGACGAACTAAAAGTTTCTTCATCAAAAAAATATATCAATAGACAAAATATCAATTTAGAATCTGTCGTTAAAGAGTTATAATCTTTTAAACACTTTGACCATCGGGGCTCCCGCGGAATGCCATTTAAATGGTCTGCGGAAATATTTAAAACCTTTTTTTAAATATTTTTTTATAATTTAAATAAGCATTATATAATCTATAAGATTTTTTTTTTTCCCTACGCCACAGGAAGTGGGCTATTACGCCATTTTCCTTCTCGCAGCCCAATACAATTTAAATTCGTCCGTATCTCGCTCAACATCAACCAGACCAACACACGCCAAAAGATGGTCCCCATCCATCTCCCCCATGTATAAGATGTAATATTTAACCAAATAAAGTTTAAATACCTGTTTTTTAAAAACAGATTTAAATTTTTGATGCCACTTAGTCATCACCCGCATATGCTATTGAATCTATGCATACAATCAGCATTTACATTAATGTTTTCTGGTATTTTTTATTGAACTACTGAGTCAGGACTCTAAGAAGTTATTTTTCATCACTAAATTTTCTTTAAAACATTTAGACAATAACCCACAGTGAAATAGTCCAAAACAAAGGAAATGTGTAAAAAATACAGTAAAAAATATTACTGGAAATGTTTAAAATAAAATAAATTCACAAACTTTAAAAAATAAATTCTATAATAAAAAAAATTAAAGGAGTATAAAAATCCTTAAAGGTGGCAGAGTGATTGTAGCTGATGGAAGCAAGGACAATACTAAACACGGTTCGGGAAAATCCAAGGTAAAATAGAGGTAATAGAGCTCTTCCCTCCACTCTGAACGCAAGCTAGAAAAGCTTCCTTGACGATACATTGTAGTCATACGTTTAATCCTGCCACAGAGGGTCCTTCTGTAAATATAGCTATATAGACAGAGAAAATATGTCAATATAGACACGATGTACACGAGCTTGTATACATTTTTATTTAAGAATTTGTAAGTTGGGAATTCGGTAATTTCACTTCAACTTTGACTATTGTGTAAAACTCCACACTTGGTTGGATGCTCTATGCTCAGGGATGGGATTTTTTTTTTCTCAAAGTCCCAATGGAACGGATACAACATAGTTTATCAGCAGGCTTTCTCGTAAAACAGTATTTGAAACATTACAGCTTTTTTGAAAGTACAATATAGTTGTGCCATAATTAAAAATATTATGATCAATAATTTTAACAATGATTTAAATATCGTAAGACATAAATAAACAATACATTTAAGGTTAAGTAAATTAACATTATGGAGAGGAGGAGAGAGAAGGCGGTTAAAACCATGTTTAGGTCAAGACTTGCCTCTAGTTAATTAATAATGAATCAATATTCTACTAATGAAGCAACCCACTTCTGTATATGTTTGACCCACAACATAATAATAAATAGAGGTTCGTTAAACTCGTAAAAAGGCTTAGATTGTATATATCCAGAAAATACTAAAATTTCCTGTATCCATTTCTATTCAAGTACTCAAGGCATGTCAGTTCAATTTATATGGATTCCAAGTCAAGTGGAAATTGCAACGAACGAACTGGCCAATCGAGCTGCAAGAGGTCTCGCGCGCCCGGACTGGGTATGCAATTCTATCCCGTCAGAAATGAGCAAATCCCTCGAAAATGAAATTAAAGATAGTTGGCAACCTATGTGGAACGAAAGACCAAGCAGCAAACTAAATATAAAAAAAGAACATCAAGTCCTGGGGTACCTCCAGCTGTAAATGTCGTAGAAATGAGGACAGGACACACGAGGCTCACTCATCTCTAAACAAACTCCTCCGAAATGCTAATATTGTGATAAAAATTTGAAAATTAGCCATAACTTTCAACAATGCCTATATTTTATCTCTAGCTTCAATAATTTTGGATTAAAAAATTACGAATACAAAGTAATATGTACTTCAATTCTTAAAATCAATGATTTACTATCGCAAATATTACATCGAACAGCAATAAATAAAATTTTAAATTTTAGTTTAAGGGTAAACTTCCAGTACGCAACACTTTTTTAACCAAAATGAAATTTATTCAAACAAAAAATATATATATATTTTTTTTTTGAACTGATAATAAACTAAGCTCTTAGTAATATATTTACATTCTCTTGGAGAAAACATTAATTATTAATTAAAACCCAATTATCCTTTGATCCTTTTCTCTCCACTTTGTTTACTACTCTCCGACGTTTCAGCCCTCGGGCCATTACCAAGGAGACAGCTAACAATTAATTTTCCAAGTTATTAAAATTTATTCTCCGTATTACAGGCTAATTGCTCATATCAATTGTAAACATTTATATTCTTATTGTATCAATATTATATATTTAACGATTTTCTTATTTAAACGATACACACAAATGTCATAATTATTTACACAGGTTTATTACATTACACAAAATAGTATTTACAGTTAAAATATGAGCAGTGTTAACAAATTTGAGAAATAAGGATCAAAGGATATTTGTGTTTTAACCTCTCTCAAAAAAATATTAATATATTAATATTAATAAAAATTAATTAATTATAAAGCTAGAAAATTCTATTATACAAATAATCAAAAAGTAATCTTTTGTATAAAATATATAAATCCAAGGATAGGTGAAGACCTAGAGATGCACCAATTAATGTTGGGATCAATATTGCAACCTGCAGTACATCACCTGATCTCGTCGGTCAACTTTATTGTCTTAATCTTTAAATTATCTATTTGAATTATTATATGGTCATTCCATATATACACAAATTAAAATAATAGTTAGATGAAAATTCATATCAAAGTGTGGATTGATATGTTTGGAAACGGACAATTACCAAATTGATGGAAACCAGGTTCCAAGATGGTTTCTAGGATATGAATGTATATTATTGTCTATCATCCTTTTTAATAATATTTCTTAACAATTTTATAAAATTATTACAATTTATTCAAACTTCTTATCATAACTAAATCATTTATATATTAAGTAAGGGTTTGAATATACTGTAAATTTTATTTAAGGTGCCAATAATTTGGAATGATCTGATGATACATTATGTACCTATACGTTGACGAAATACGTATTCCAAAAAATTAACTTTTGTATTCTCAATATTAATAATGTGGCATCTAATGAGCGTTTAGATAGAGAAGAATTTTAGCACAGTAAAATATTTTTTTTTTTTTAATTTATCTTTATTCTGATACTCTTGGCCCCAAAGAATGACAATTTAGAACAGTTTTGTTAATATTGTATATTAATATTTATTTTCTCTCAGGGTTACAATCCATTATGAATCATACACTTTCGAGGACTAATAAATTTTTTATTACTTTTTTAATTATTTATTAATTCGACGTTTTGGTGTTAAATTAGCCAAATCTTCAAATAAATTCAAACCTTCAATACTACAATAATATATAATACACAATTAAAAAACCTATTAATATTAATTTTTATTAATACTAAATTTATCTTTATTTCAAACTTTTATTACCTTTTTATCCCCCTTATGGTGTTTTTCCCTATCAACAACTTTAAGCCACAATTACGTCTAGTATTAAACATTTTTTTTTCTTTTATGTGATATTTACAAATAATTTATCCAACGTTATCATTTCAATATCCTCAATGTAAATAATATTATTAAATAAAGATATATTCAGTATTTATAAAAAATTGAAAAATGTAACTAAGCATTGTAATATTAATTAAAATTTTACTGTTGTTGATGTATATTCTGTTGTTTAAAACTGTTTTATACGTGAGGATAGACTTTTTAAATTTTGAAGAATTAATTAATATTTTTTTCGTAATTATTGCATCAAACATTACCACTAACCAAAACAGTTGGTTGAACTTTTTTTGAGAGATTTACTACTTAATTTTGGTTTGTCCAGTGACATGAGACATTCTATCTCTGTTCTGCGTCTTTATCTTATTTTGATCAATCTTAACTATGCTTGACTAGTAAAAACTTTACTGGCATTGTTATTTCGAGACTCAATCTGAGCCCTCCAATTATACGCTAGTAACAATTGGCTTTTGGGTTTTTTTTTTAACGCATTGTCTCTGATAATAATTGACTTTTGCTCTGTAATAATACAGAATTGGCTGGTATTTTGGTTTGACTCTCCAAAATTATTCATTTTAAAACTATAATAAACTCAATAAAATTTGTTGCTAATATGAAAAGTCCTTGTGTAAATTGAGAAAAAAAAAAAAAAAAAAATCGAAGTAACACATAAATTATGCTTGAAAATGTAAACATTATTTCAAACCTCACCACTCTTTATGTTATCATTTAGTTTCATCGTTTATTACTTTTCAAATATTAAATAAAGTAATGATTTCGACTAGTATGTTTTAAATATTTTTATTGATAACCCTAAAATTTCCCAACTTGGTTGAAGACGGCCCATTTCATGTAATGAATAAATCACAAATCACCAATGAAATTTAACAAGGACCTTGCTAACTTAACAAGTTATTTTAGACCCATGATCCAACTGAATATTATATAGTACAAATAATCAGTTTCCACTATAAAAAAAATTTGGTATCAACACAAGTTCTCCATTGAAAGTGACCAGTTTCGATAAATTTATCGACAATAGTTAGATTACGATATCAATCGATACTCTAAGGAACACGCTGATTGTGCCAGGCAGGCTGTTCCGCCTAGCTTGATAGCAGCTTCTAAAAATTGGCAGAACCTACTGGCAGCTTGTATACATTAATTTAAAATTATTTATATTTTTTTAATTATTCATTAATTTTAATTATTCATGATTAAAAGTATTAATTTCTTTTTAATATATCGAATTCGTTAAAAAATCTGTTCCATGACGAAAAGGTTTCTGAAGTTTTTCAAACACTAGTTAACAAATTGATCGCCACTCGAGGAAAAAAGTGAAAGTGCCAGGCTGGATTCGAGCCGACGCCGCCTGCAGATCTCAGATTGGTAAGAACTGCGCCTAGCCACCTGAGCTACGGACGGCCCTTAAATTGTGTACATAGCCCCCTGTACATCTTGGTATCTATGTTACTAATTGAATCTTGAGGATAGAGTACCTCACACTAGCTAGATAGGCACCTACATAGTCCCTTCGTATTTTTTTCTCTACCTCCTACATGATTTATTTATTAAAACATTTACAATTATATATACAACTTATCAACTAAGAAACTATATATAATGCAATTTACAATTTTTCTTGCTTTGTCTTACGGCATTATAAGATGTAATCTACTTGGTCCGCTGTAGGCGGTTCTTACATTAATTGACTTAATAGTTAAGGGCTAACAAGGAATGGGAAGGGACCATTCCGGCTGGTGGTAATCCCTTCGTATATAAGTCGGATTTACATTAAATCTTTATTTCTATATCTATTTATTTATTGAAATTTACAACTGTATTAAATGAAAAATACATTTATCAAATGTAATGTTAATCCTAAGTGGGTGTCCTTAATTGAGGAAAAATCTGGCCGTCGAGCGTGACTGACCAGCCTCCTTCCACAAACGTTGGTCTTATAACTTTACTTCCTTACAAAGTACTAGACCCATGACCATTCATGGGTAGTAGCTGTACTGATTTATTTATTTATTTAATATTAATTCTATTACATTACATGGTGAATTTGATCAAATTCACCATGTAATTTAATTCTATTACATTACATCGATATTTACTACTACTTACTACATTGTACTATTCATTGTGAATACCTTAATTGTAACATGTAACAACAATATAAGATATTGTAATATTATAATTAATAATAATTAATAAGGATTCCAATATAATCTGCTGATCCACTTAAAACTACCGTTTTACCCGTAGTTGGCAAGAGCTCACGCACAGCAGTTGTAGAAGCTCATGTGCAAGAACAAAAAGCAGATGGATTTACAGAATAAGCAAAGAGAGAGGAACTACATTGAACCGATCGAAAAGCGATACAACAAAATAGACAAAGGTAGAGAAGGCTGATTTAGACAAATAATGTGTAATCACATGTATAGGAACACATACACACTTAGTATTTCACGAGGAAGTTCCTGCAATTGGGGATATTTCACAAAAAATGTAGTTCAGCACTGCCAATCTCCTCTTCATATTTGAATTCCTTGTGTTGCGATTTTTAACAAATTTGTGTAGTGTAACGGAAGATTTCTCACCTTTGCTTGCTATTTTCGGAATCAATGATGATTTTTCTATAAGATAACAACCAATTCGTCGGAACATATCGGTTTGTTATGCGATAATAGCACCCGAAGCATAGTAGATTTGTAGAATAGATATAATCTCGTGCAATAAATGTTCAAGAATTGAGTATCTCTGGGGGTTTGATATATGTTCATCAGCATAAATTAGTCAAATCAGAGTCCTATATGTCTCACCTTTGTTTGTTATTTTCGTATGTATTCAATAACTTATTTCGTCAGGAGGGTACGAAAAAAAGGTTCATCAGCATTCCAAAGGTATATCCAACTTTGAGAAGGTAATTTGATTTTAAATTAAGGGTCAAAATTTTGAAGGACACAAGTGTGGATCTTGATTCATGAAAAACACCTACTTATGGGGCAGAGGATAGCAATTTACATAGTGGAACAGTAAATTCCAGTTCTTTGACTTTGAAAATGTGTATTGTCTTATATTTCTCGGCCTTCTTTGGACTCCTCTTTCTGCTACCTTTTATGCTTTCGTAGGACCCGGCGGCTGACTACCTTCGTGCTTACATATCCCTTCGTATCTACAGGAGTAGTACCCAGTAGAATAAAGTTACCTTCCTGCAAAACCCGGTGGATGGCTACCCTCAAATTTAACAATTTGAAAATCTGAAGTTGATCAAAACCCTAGGGTCTACGAAAGATTATATATATATAACCATAGATTTACGAAAAATATGTACGTGATGAAAGGAAACGGAGTTAATTTTTGGTTTCAGCTCAGTAAAAAACTTTAGATGAGACAAAATCATCAAACGAAATTTAAGGTTATATACCTGTGTAATTTCTAAATAAATTAGATAGAAAAGACGAAAAAACGAATTATTTAAACCAACTTCTATCAAGTAATAACACAAGTACTTCTAACACAGTTTTTTTAATCTAAATTTTTGTCAGGATTGAGAACCCAATTTCTCTTCCAGCCTCACACCTCCACGTTGATAAAGAACACAAAAGGGCGATCCATCTTGACTTACACACTGAGTGGTGGATTTATATGGAACACGCCCTAAAAGTTGAAGTCGTTCTCTTTCATCCAACTTCTGGGGGAATATTGTTCCTGAACAATGCCTGTCCCTTCTATATTGTTGGTCTCTTTTCAGGAATCCGTTTTAAGAAGTTTTCATCGTCGAGTTTCTTGAACAAATATAAAAATAGGGGAGGAAATATGTATTCAACCTATTTCTGAATTTTAGAAATTACTATAAACGTTTCATTTCAAACTTTAATGATAATGTGTAATTAATAATTGCAAAAAATATATAGATAGATTTTTTGTTCATTAACAATTAGGCTATTTATTAGGCTAGTTAATCTAAACTTTTCGGGACCCATGGTCTCGCTTGGAAGTTAGTTTTGAAAAGCTGGTTAGAAGCTGGGAAAAAAAATCTTACCGATTCAAAAAACAAAGCGACTTCAAAACCTCTGCTAAAACGACTGTTCTAAATTAAAAATCTTTCGAATAAAAATTTTAATGCATAGAGTTTAATGTTAATAGCACGTAATTCACACTTATAATCTACAGTCAGAAGTTTTTGTACACCTGAAATAAATCAAATAAAATAAAAAATATTGTCATTGCTTGCAATAAGTAATTTGAATAAATAATAACATTTATTCGTACATCAATCCTTTACTAAAAATAACATATTTTTGATATTATAAAAACCATATATAATTGGATAATAAATAATCAGCAAAAAATGTTAGTCCAAAGTATTCCTACACATTATTTTTATTAACCAATAAATGTATGGTAAAATATTTATCAATACTTACTGAGCTTCCCTTTGGCTCATATACTCGTCCAATAAAGACGCTGTGGCGTAGAATCAAATGTTTCTTCGTCA
Organism: Halyomorpha halys; assembly: GCF_000696795.3. Classification (NCBI taxonomy): domain Eukaryota; kingdom Metazoa; phylum Arthropoda; class Insecta; order Hemiptera; family Pentatomidae; genus Halyomorpha; species Halyomorpha halys. The sequence goes on from NW_027106661.1 coordinate 201,944, forward strand.
ATAACGAATTCATTCCTTTTAGAACGCTGTAGAACTGTGGTACCCAAACTTTTTTTTTTCGATTTCCAATTTTAGTTTTAACTTTTTTTTTGAGAAAGTGATATTTGCTTGGAGGATTCACTTCGTAGATGTTGAACGGTGGTGGATAGTGTTTTTAATGTTTTATTTGTTACGGTTATATAACATAAAACGTTCTTAATGTAGTTGTCAAGTCTTTGTTGTGCACTTCTTTGTTCTCATTACAGTAAGAACGTTTTATGTTATATAATCGTAATAAATAAAACAGTAAGAACATAAAAAAAATTATATTTGTGTCCACCACCCTCATTCAACAATAGAAGATCCATATCTTAGTTCAAGATACATCTAATTTATAACCAATGGGAGATATGAAAGACGTCAAAGAATCTAAGTTGTATATCATTTAGACTTAGCTAAGCCTTAATAAGTTTGAAGATGGTCAGAATCCAAAAAGTAGAATAGCAAAAATGATTAGAACATTAGTGAAAAAATAAAAAATGCTAGTGCAATCCATTGTATAGCATTTAGTCCAAATTGACCTTCAAAAATAAATCTTATAGTTTTTAAAGTTTAGCCCGTCTGTTTGTTTGATTTTTAGTGGGTTAAATATTAAAAATTTTAGCTTTTGTAATTTTCCCGTTGGTTGCAAACTAAAAGGTATAAGTTTGCCAATTTTCAAGTTAATGCCTCAACTGGAAGTAATTTAGAATTTGTACAGTTGAATGAGTGAGGGTGAAAATGTGACTTCTTTCCCGTGAGTTAAAGGGGGGCGCTACAAAATAGGATTACAAGATCATAAAAGACAGAAATAAAACTAAAAAGGAGAGTAATTTTGAAATAAAAACATTTGAAATTTTATTAAACTTTAATGTCGTTTAGAAAACTTTATTTTTTCGTTCTGACTCTGTTTCCACAAAATGTCTGAAAGAAATGACGCTGAACAACAATTTATAAGTTATTATTTTAAATGTTAATTTAAATTTAAGGGATTTAATAACCTTAATAGCAACTTATTGCTATCTGTATTCTCATTACATATAATTATGTTTGTAGCAATGGAGGTGGCATACCCTGCTTTCCTTGAAAATAATAGTGAAGGTAAAAAGTAGGGAGTTAGCCACGCCCCTCCCCTGGAGCTCAGGTTTACATTGAGGTTAATTGAATAGTTGAATCCAGTGGTTGAATAGTTTTTAGATTCTGAATGAATAAGACCCTCTACACAATCAGTTGGCCATCAATGACCTGAGTTATGGGTAACCTTACATCAACAGTTAATTTTATTAGACAACAAAATATGTGAAAACCTACAGAATAGAGCATCAGTTAAATTAGATCATTAATGATTTATATATTATTATTTCAGTTTTTTTTTTTTAATTTCAGCTATAACTGTTTTAGAGGGAACTCTTTAATTATTTATTTGATGTAGCTATAAACAAATTGACTTTATTACACCACAATGTTTTCTTGTGACTACTAAAAATGCCTTACATCACATGTCATGCACTAAAATCCAGTATTAATAATAACAACTCATAAAATTATAATTATCAAGTCTTATCGATGAGCTTGAAATTAATGAATATTTAACTATCAATTGATCTTCAATTGGAATCTCATTAAAACTCAAATGGAATGGAATAATTGGTCCTTTCACCTCAGATAGATATTAGTACTGTCTTGAGTAATACAGTTTAGCTACTTCAACTCAATATTTCTTAGTCTTACTGCATAAAGAGAAATTTTAAAATATATATATTATTCAGATGTAATAAATACAAATTATTTTTTGCTTATAATAGAGCCAGATACTATGTCTAATGAACTTCTTTCATACACAAGCATATTCTTGTCACACTATATGATATGTGGTCTTCCATAAATCGTATCAATATGCGGTTGAAGGCTGGTAAATTTCTATACTATTTCCAAGTATATTTTCTCTGAAAGTGCTGGTTGATTACATATCAACATTATCAAATGATAATTATAAGCTATATATTATTTTAGTAACAAATTATAACTACCTTAAATCACAAAAAAAAAGAAAAATATATTGACAGAATAACTATTTTACATATTTACATGTATATACTAAGATCATCACTCATAAAACTCATTTGATCATACATAATTCTAAATTAAGTTCCATAAGATTATTTCTGCAGCAAAGGGTAATCTAAAGTAAGTATAAAGTATATTTTCAAATAAATATGATAATAGTTACATTTTTACAAAATTTAATTTTTAATTAGTAAAGAATTTTTTAATTAAATGCCTTGATATTTTGAATAATAACTAACTATATTACAGTTTATATATTTATTTACAACATTAACTGTTATATCATTATTTTCTCGGTTTATTTTTGTGACAGGGAATTCCATTGATGAAAATACCTCTAAAAAATCAACATAAAAATAAATAAACAGAAAACTGAGATATATTAAAAACGATAAAGCTGAAAAGTGGAAATAAAAAATATAATATCAATAAACAAAAGAAAAAAGCGTGTACAGAAGGCCCTACTCCCCAATTGAGACATACATTAATTTAACAACTAACCCTCCTATCTTCTGTTTTGGTCTAGTTGGGTCACACACTTACTGTGGTCAGATTGGATTTGACCTCACAGCCTATTTAAAGCATTTTTCAATTACAAAAATATAATTTTAACTTTTATTATTTACTGCTATATTTTTGAGTTTATTTCAATACTCCCATTTAGAAAATACAGATAAGTTTCTTAATGGAATTAAAAAAGCTATACTCAAAAGTTGTGTCCTCCTTAAGCTCTTTTTTTTTCATTAGTTGCTAATTATATTATAGAGACTAAACTTACATTTCTTGACATGTATTTTTGCCTGTTTTTCATATTTATCGTTTTTTTAAATTTATCAGTTTCCTCTTCATTTATTTTCATGTTGAGTTTTTAGAAGTATTTTCATCACATGAACAGATTTAAATAATCAATGGAATCACCTATCACAAAAATAAATATGAATCTGTGTATTAAACGAATATTATTTCTTTTTATTAAAGTAAAATTATTAGTCTCACTGCCATCAGGTTCTGCAGTTGTGGAAAATTTAAATTGGTAGTCTTATTATATACTCCTCAAGATACTACTAAAAGAAAGAACAAAAGTTAAAATCGTTTGAACATGTAACAGAGAAGAAAAATACTAAAATATTTTTTAAGTATAAAGAGCTAAAATTAAAATCCTTTGATCGATCAAGTAATCATTTTGGATGCATTAATAGAAAATTTTGTTTATATTATGCACTACTTAATAATGAATATTAGTTTTTAAAACAACAATTATGACTTTGAAATCATAAGGATTTGACGAATACCTAGTGATAACATTTTCCTTAATGTTCACAGATAACTGAATGGAAATGGAGTGGTACTTTTGAAGCAAGATTTGACAATTTAAAAACAAAAAAAATAGGATGATACATTTTAAATTGAATGATTTGATATTCAATAAAAAAATGTCCATGTTCAGCTTTATTAATTAACTAAGAAATGAAGATAACTTGGGCACACTCTCATTAAAAACCACACTAATATAACAGAGTCTAGAAGAATGGAACCACACAGGCCCGGTGCCAAGCAAGATCTGGAGACAACAGCTGCAAAAGGTAGGTTAGACCTCATCTGAGGTCAAAGAGCTTACCAGAGACAGAGATGAATGGAGGAACTTCATGGCGGCTCTAAGTTCTTAACGAACTTTAGAATTTAGGACCGAGTAAGTCAATTTTCTTAAAAGGACATACCACTGTCCCAGTTCAACTGTGTAACATCGATTCAGTTCAAAACTTTAATATCTCAAAATATTAATGTTAACTTAGATCTTATGACATATGTTTTACTATGATTCTGAGTTTTATCTTACCCTTTAGCTTACCCTTATTGCTAATATTACATACATATCTCAAAATAACTATTTTTTGAGATATACACTGTTGAACTGGGTCAGTCAGTTTTAAACACAGTTTGATCACATTATTTTGTAAAATATGGACAGAACATAATTTAATAATTATGGTATGACTTTCTTAAACCTTTGAGATTTATCATCTGATATAGATAATCATTAATCATGTAAAAGAATCAACTCTTGCTTCTGCTTCAAAATAAATTTCCCTCATTACTAATATATTACTAAATGATTAATATCTCCCTGTTGTATTCATTCATTTTAATGAATTAAAAATAATATTACAGATCAACAAAAGGAAGATAGTCTTACTATAACTCAAATAGAAAATGAACTATTTATCATAGGCCTATATTTCACCCCCACATTGCAGAGGTTCATTCTTTGAAATGATTTTCCTTCATCAATTACACACGGTCAATCAACGATCTTCCAATATTTCAGATCTATATCCTTCACCTAGGTATTACCTTTTTCGAAGTGATACTAATCAATGTGGGCCAAGTATTAAGTATTTAAATGACAAACTATTTTTTTAAATACAATTTTTTTCTAACAACAAAGGATAAAAACTAAATTTCAGTTAGGAGATTATTCTAATAGATGAGATAAGAAATCCAATAAGCCACTTTTTATGGGATGTTTATAATCTGATAGGTTTCCGTTAACATAGACACTTGTTTCAGGATGATAACCCCAGAAGTTTGACGAATGTTCATTATTTTATAACGGTAGTTCATTATCATTTAGTTGAGAAAGGTCTTATGTTATTGTTACAAGGGATTTCTACCATCAACAAGTTGAGAGTGTATGTACTCAGCCCCAGTCCGCAACTTGGAGTTCAGTTTATTATTTGGAGAAAGATATCTTTTACCATACTTTAGTATATGCATAAACATAGAATTCATTCAACCTCAAATGAGGAGCCAGAGATAGTGAGAAATTTCATTGACGGACTGCAGTATACATTTACACTAAAACCAGATGAGAGTATCAGTACTCATTTGCACTATCAACCCAGTCCTAGTATAAAAAAAAAAATAATAAAAAGAAAATAAATCATATGGTTTCTGCTAGATGTCTGTCATATTCAAAAGTTTTACAAATGTATTTTTCAGTGAACCACATGTGAAAGTAAAAAATAATAAAAAGCTAATCTAGTCTAAATTTACTTTTATAATTATTATTTTCTTTGATTTTCTATTAAATGATTTTTATTAACAATTTTATTATAAATAAACACTTTTTTTTCCAAATTTATTGGTAATTATTATATTTCTTATTTCTATATTAATTTCAAATTAATTTATTTGAGAAATAAATCCTATAAGTCCCAAAAATTTAAATATTGCAATGCGTTTGATTGTTTTAATTGTTAATATAACAGTTTCATAGTCAATTATATTTTAATTATCAGTCGTTTTGTGTTGCCTTGTATGATTTCACTTAAGACTGGACTACTTTGTTATTCACTGAAAATTTAGACTCCATGACTTAAACAATTCATTTAGAGAAATAAATAAAAACATCTAAGGGAATCAATAGCAGGTAATGAAAAGTTGCAAAGTGGCTTATAAGTATTTATTGGATTAATAAAAAATATATATAATAAATCATATAATATTTAATAAATTAGACAAATGCCTTTGGAAAAATTTCAGTTTTGAAGATACACCATTCCAAAAAAATAAATAAATTTATTTTATATAAAATAAAATTCCCATAAGGATAACATAAAAATTATCAAGTTGCATAAATTAAAATATACTACTTAGATGCTTTAAAAGTGTTTCAAAAATATCATTCTACACAGTAACATTTATACTTACAATAATTTAATTAAAATTTGATAATTATGAAACATATAGATTATTGAGTAACCAAAATTTTCCCAAGGAGCTAGTCAACTAATACAGTTCATAGGATATTTACTTAATGTTCAATGTTTGATTCTGTACAACTTCTCAGAAAACTGTTTTCAGCTCGAATACTTTCATTTATTTCTTTTACCCGACTACAGAAATTATCAGATCGCAAATATCTGGATTTGGTGAGCGGACTGTAAGTTGCATGGCAACGCCTGGAGAATTGCCCATGGCCAGTTTGGCTCTAGCTAGCACTTCGACTCCACCACGGAACATGCCTAAAAAAAAAAATAATAATAAAATCATAATTACAAAAAGAGCAGAAATAAAAAAAAAGACAAATTACTTTTTAGAAATTATTTCCAAAGACTCCAAACTAAAACTTTAAGTATTTCAAATATCATCAGATAAATAACTAACCCATCAACTTTCACCAATTCCACCATCATTAGGACAGAAAAACATAAATGCAGACCAAATATAGCACATCATAAATTATATTATATATTTTACTCGACATAATATCAATGGCTTACTTCGCAAAGGTGCCAATTTGCACTAACGCTAGGAAAAATACAATTAAAGATTCTATCTTTTGGGAAAATTAATTGAAAAGTTGTAATTTTCCTAAAAGGGAGACCCTTTAATTGTATTTTTCCTAGATATAAGAGTTTGCAAGAAAGTAATATTGGTTTAGACCAGAAGATTATGTTTATTTCTTTATTCTTTTTCTAATGTTAATTTTTTTTTTCTTTTGCGATCTAGTAGTCAATACATTTCAATTGCTATAGAAACTAATTCCATATCATTTTGTTTACAGCTGTCAGAGTCTATGTCAGTTTGAACATGACTTAAAAAAATATGTATTTTTGACACATATCAATTTTTGTTATTTTCATAAAGGAAGTTTAGAGTTTTTGATTGTTTAACAGTATGCACCTGTCAGAATTGGTTTAAAAAGTTTCATTCAATAGATTTTTACTGAAAGATGACCAATGTTCTGGTCGATCTTCTGAAGTTGAAGATAAAATGAAAATCATAATTGAACTGAATCATCATATACTGAGAGAAAGCAATACAGTTAAATGTATCACACACAACAATTGAAAAATAATATAAGCTGTCTTGGACTTGTTAAGTAGCTTGATAATTGGGTTCCACATGAATTGAAAGAAATTCACCTAACTCAATGAATCAATAATTGTGATACACATTTCAAACGAAATGCAATTGACCCTTTTTTGCCACAAATGATCACTTTCAATGAAAAATCGATTGTCTGCAATAATGTTAATCGAAAAAGATTAAGGGCCATACTTTATGGATCAGTGCAAGTATTATCGAGAGCTGAATTGTATCAGAAAATGATCATTTTCTCAATTCAGTGGGATTACAAAGGTGTTATATATTTGAAGTAACCTTGTTTTGAAAGATAATTGATAAATGAATACAAATTACTCAAAATATACAATGCATAGCATGCTTTGGATTCATAAACAGAGAAATTTCCAGCAACAAAGTAATTTTTTTTAATCCACCAATCCTGAAAACGCAAATAACAGAACTGCGAATAAAAAAACTCTGATTGTCGATAATTATGTCAAAGTGGTTAGAAAAATATTTGAAGAATACTCCAACTTTAGTAAGGAAAAATAGTTTATGCAAAAAATATATAATTTTTAAATGCTTCAATTTACTATTAGTTAAAAACTGTTTGGAATATTTTAGGCTTTTCAAATAAAATATTCAATTGTTTTTTTAATTTCTATAATTTACCTCCGAGGTAGACAGTATGTGAAGATTTATCAGGCTGTACCCTGTCACTCCTGTCAGCAGGCTGCATCCCCATGAAGCTGACTACGCTCCTCACTGCTTCCTCTAGGCTGTTTATTCCCGACAAGTTATAGGTATCTTCCAGCTCACTGTAGGATTCAGCTTCCTCCCAGGCAGCTCCGAAGTTGCTCTTCGTCAGCCGCTGCATCTGATCAGCTAGCATTACTTCAACGTCTTCTAGCTAGAAAAAGTTAAATGTAATTTACATATTTAATTTGTTTGGCTGTTCCAAAAGTTATCATTTACAATAAAATTCTAGAAATTAAAAACTAAATTAATTGTAAATTAAAAATTTGGTTTTGGGAAAAGTGGTAGATAAAAGCAAAATTAAAATTCAGTACAAGGGAATTATCTAATGTTAATGGAATTGTCGGATGAGGGGGAAGAGAGAAGAACAAGTACAAGTGGTTCTATTGGTATTTTACCACTACCAGATGATTAATACGGAACCTCACACGACCAAATCTCCAGACTAACCGATGGTAAAAATAAAATAAACAGAGTACTGAGAAAACACTAACAAAATAAAATAACTGGCATTGGTTCGTGTTAAAAACTTTGAGATAGTTTGTACACTTAAACAATCTTGTATCTAAAGAAATTTTTTTTTTAGTTACTTAAGCTGTAATTCATCTTAAGTCCAAACAATTCAACAAAAGAATTTCTATATTGTATAATTTTTAAAAAATCAATGAAGGAATTATGTAATAAGCAACTTATCATTCTAATATATTAAAATAGATACAACAGAATTTAGCATAAAAGTACAGATTTATAAGAATATTGATTAATTATAAACTATTAATAAGTCAATTGCATTATTTATTCATAATTGTTTTAAAATGTAGAAAGGATGTTTCATTTTATTAAAGTAACTGAATTTCAGATATAATTAGATGAACCTTGGTATCTAATTATCCCTAGCAATTGTAAGAGATGCATACATTACTAAATTATTTATATCAAATAAAATTTTTATATATGTATAAGGATCCATATAATAAAACTTGGCTGTAGTTATTTATAACCACTCACTCACTCACTCACTCACTCATTGATCACTGTATCTAAAAAACGACAATGGCTTTAGAAGTGAAATTATTAATGGTAGTTTTTGGGTTTTTAAAAAATTTACTCAGAGTGGCTTAAAGAAAATTATTTCTAAAACAATGAGGAATAATATTAAATAAATAGTGAGATATAAAACAATATCTAATAAATAATTGGTGCTTCAGCATTGAAACTCAGAGGAAAATTGTATAACATGTTTTATCGATTCACTTTTTAACTTATAAATAAGAGAAGCAATTGATCATAAAACATGGTAACTAAAAATTTTCATGAATTTCACCAGCTTTATTAAAGTCTATTTTATAAAGTATTGAAAGAATCTTTGTAATTTTTTTTTCTTAAAAGAATGATGTTGATATTAAGTTATGATTAGTGACTTCTGATAGAGGATTGATATTTGAAATTAACAAACATTTTAACAAAAAAGTTTTCATTTTGTAATCTACCTCATTTTGCAACTCAACGCCTTCAATATATCGAGTCAACATAATAAACTGATGACAGTAGCTCATGGAGAAATTATCCATAAATAGCATTCCAATAACAGTTTTATATTACAAGCTCTTGAAGCCATCTCTTTATCAGATGCACCGGAAGATTATTAGGAATCAAGATTATGAACATGCAGATTTGAGTGGATAACTTTGAGAAAGAAAAAGTATTAATGATGCTCACCATATAATCGTCTTCGTAACCATCATCTGAGTTAGGGATCCCGGTCATTGGGTCACAGTCCTTCACAACAAACCTCAAGGTAGCACCAAAATTCGCTAAGAAACAAACAAGGCATACTTTTAAAAAAATCTTCAATACACTGTAAAATTTAAAAAATAAACAATACAGTATGACTCCCAATCATTCAAAGATTTTTGTTTTATAGTGTTTAATTTTTTATTTTAATAAGTCAAATTAATAAAATTCATCCCACAGTCAGAATGAAATCGGCACATCCGATGAAATAATCATAAAAGAATGTTAAAGGTATTGGAATTTATATAAGACTCACGATTAAATGTATATAAATATGTAGTTACTTCCAGATGAACTTTTATTTCAACTATTATAATGGGGACAGGGAATAACTCTGAGTTGATTATGTTAAGATTGACAAAAAATTCTAAATATTTTCTTCATATACATTGCTTGTGTTTAACATCTCATATTGCCTTAACCTATTCAGTTTCTGTCTTATGATATTATTTCCCAATTCATTATATACAGTTCTGTATATCTATGTGTAACATTACTAGTCTTCAAGGGAAGATCTCGTATATTGCTTTGGGTTATATGTTTTTTTATCTTAACCACCTTTCTTTCCTTTTTCAGTTTAAACTTCATAAATATAAATCAAGAGACATAACATAATGTTATTAAAAACTCATTCAGTGAGACTCACTACATGTAAAACCAATAATCATGACCTACCATGTCCCAAAAAAAAAAATTTACAAGCAGATAGATTAATCATCAGTATCAACGTATACTAGAACTTACTGACAGTAAGATTAGGGGCATCTGGAAATTGCAGGGCAATATAAGTAGGTGATGTTTCCGAACAGGCTAATCTTTGGCATGGAACCTCAGATACAATCTTGTATCCTTCGCTCACTTCTAACTGCACTCGAACTTTCTCCAGCAGCTGGTCGCTCATGGTATTTGTACAGTCAAACTAAGAAAATAAAATTTAATGATGGTTTTTTATGACATAACATTTAAAGTACATCCATTTAAATACATAAAATTTAAAACAATAAGATTAATAAAAATAATACCTGAAGGACGATATGATTTTTAAAGACATGCTTTGTGACTCTAACTTGATATTCTGTCTCAGATTCCGTAAGACTGACAGGATCAGAACTTCTGAAGAGAGGACCCTGGATCCAAGCAAGTTCAGGAATAGCTCTAAGCCTATCTGAAGCACTTTCTTCTTTGGTGACTGTGGGACGTCCCAAAACTGAAAAATAACAATAAATAGAGTAACTTTTATAAATAATGTTAAATAAATTTAGAACAGAATAAAATCTATTTTAACCACTGAATGCAGTTATTTCACCCCAATTTTTTATAATTTTCATGAAAACTAAACATAGTTACTAGTCAAAATTGATGAGTCTGCCAACGTTAGCGAAAAAAAAAATAAAGATATTAAAATTCAGAGTTCATTATCTTTAAAACTACCTCCAACACTAAAAACCTAGTAGGACATGATTTAAAGTAGAGTGAATTTTCTAAAATAAAAGATCTGATAGATCTGTTTACATTCAATCATTCCTAAAATGCAGTTTTATAAAAGGTAACATTTAATAACAAAACATCAACAATCGGTTCATTTTTTTTTTTTTTTTTAGGGGGGAGTTATATCTCAGACATAATAGGAATAGCATAAAAGCTAATTGAATGTACTATAAAGTAGTTTATAACATTTATCTTCATAGGAGTAGTAGTTTTTACAATTTGAAAAATTAATTCACAAAATGTTGATTTGTCGATGTTTGGAAAAAACTTTTAGTTTATGAAATGCTATATCTCAGAAACTAGTAGATGTACAGATGACTATCAGCACTCATGTTAAAGCTAGTTAATAATTAGTATTTTCTTAGAGGTAGTAGTTTACATAATAGTTTCCAAAAAAAATTCACAAACAATAGATTTTCTGTTATTTGGAAAAAAAATGTTGCTTTTTTGGAAAATTGTAACTTGAGAAGTATTGAATATAAAATGCTCCATTACAGCTCATTTTTTAGGGAAGTTACTCTCCTTACACTAATGTGCTATGAAGTTTTTAGTCTTAATATCCATACACCCCGAGGCAGATGCAAGTGGAGCTCCAAATGAAAAATAAGCTATGATTTTGGGTTTCTCTGGAATAAAATAATCTTCATGTGGTGTGCATCATGAATACTTCAATATTTACTTTTTAATGGCATTTACTACATCCCTGGTATATCTTAAGTAAAAATTGAATCATTTTCTAATAGGAAATAACGCACTATTTTTTTTTTTTTAAATAATTCAAAAATGAATTTTTCATATCCTCTGGAACAGCGACCATTGTTTATTCCACCTATGGTTGGGTTAAACAGAGTTATCAATTTTGACTCTAAACATTATATAGTTTTCATTAAAGTAAAAAGAAATTAGGGTGAAATAACTACTTTTTTCTTCTCTTGGGCTCTTGGATTGTAAAAGAAATCTAACATATGAATATTACATCATTAATTATAACTCAAAAGTAAACTTTTCTACCTGCTAATGGTTCCTGTACGACAGTTGGAGCAGCTTGGACTTCATCAGTTAGAGGAGGAGGTGCCAACGGGACAGAACTCATATCAAATACTTCTTCCGGCCTTTCCATCAAATGCAACAGTAAGGCTTTTTCCAAACTGGAAACACACACCTAAATCGAAAAACAATTACATTATATAAACAAAAACTCTATAAATTTCAAGTGAAAACTTTTAACATGATACTAACTATGGAACTAATTACATAGAACAAAATTTGTATTTACATACACTTTGAAAACATGCCACTCCCTCAAAATCAATAGTAATAATCTCAAATTACCTGAGGTGGTTCAACTATGTAGTTGTTGATCAAATGTCGATCTTGATTTTGTAAAATACTGAAATAATAGGTAGCCCTGTCTCTTACTTCATCATCTGTATCCATTTGGCACCGAGCGAGGAGGACCTATAATAAGAAAATATCCTCATTAATTAACAATTACCTTTTTAATTTTATCAACTGTTATTTTCATTTTGAGCAGATGCACTACCGTATCCAGTGAGTCAGTCTATATTATATGACTACAGCATAACCACAAGGATAGTAATGAGTTCAGATTGTTCATTTGTTACAATTTTTTTTTAAAGAATATATCAATTGATTTTCCAAAGTTTGAGGGCTAAAATTATTTAGTAAGATCATGTGAATGTTTAAAAACAATTTGTGCTCAAAATATTAAAAAAATTATTGTATTAAATGTGTTTAGTCCATCCAACTGTAAATATTTGAGCAAACTGCTCAACCCACTTTCAAGTTAGATGGCTTCAATTACCCAATGATATTCTTTGAATGTTTTACAACAATTTGATCTCAAAGTAATGAAAATATATTATAAGTATTTTAAAATTTTTGTTTGTTTCATATCAAATTATATGTGAGCTTAACATCAAATAATGTTAATCCTTTGTACTTAACTACTCAACTATCAATATTCATTTATGTAATTTTTACAAACAATCTACCAATGTATTTAAGATGAAATAGAAAGTCATTCCATCCTATTGGATGGTTATTATTATTCCAGAGCTTGGGGTAGTTAATATTAATTTCTTAACGTTCCAGAGAAAGGAATCTTGACCCTTCCACCTTGGTTAGTACACAGTGCCAACTCGAAGGTAGTCACCAGGGGTTGACAAAAAAGACCAGTAGGCTCACTTGCCAGACTAGTTCCCCACCCTATACTGATACCAACATCAATATAACTTTACACAATAATTACTTACTAGTATGTTCTCAAGAAGATCAGGACACTGCGCTCCAAATTGTGCCAATGCAGAAACAGCAGCTGCTCGTACAACTGCATTTTCCAAAATGACTCTATTGTAGATGAATCTAATGTACCTAAGAATAATGACAGTTTCTTTTAAAACATGAAATATGTGAATTATTTTAGAGTAGAATGGATACAATTTTTATGTACAACTTCTATGACAGGAATGACCAAAAAAAGATTTTTGGAAGATCGTTGATTGACTGTGTATAATAACAAAAAGATGATAGTTCAGGTGCAGTCAAAGAAAAAACTCAAACAGTATAATATATAAAACTAAGGAATAAAACTATAATATATAATGTGAGCCAATGTTTCGCCCCATGTTGCAGAGCTTCATCAGGGCTAAAAAATATATAAATACTTAAATGAGGTAACAAAGTAAGCAAAAAGATTATTTAAAAAACAAAAATAAAATTTAACAAAGGTGTTGGTAATTTCTATAAAAAATAAACAATGTAAATGAAAGAAAATATGTACAGTAAACGTAAAATAAAATAAACTGATAAACTAAGGAAAAAGATTCATTTGCTATTATTTTCATGAATAAGAAAATAATATAAAATAAAAAAGTAGGAGGAAAAGGAGATATAAAATACAGTACATACTAAAAAATGGAAAAAGAGAATAAGATTAAAATCAAGAATAAAAGAAAATAATGAACAAAATAGGACACCTACATCACTGAATGGAAGCAAGAACAAAAATGGATCAGAAGGTAAACAGGAAAGAGAAGTGGAGGGGGTTGGCAGTTAAATAATACGTTACATTTGAAAATAATATTAAAGTAAAGATAACATTAGAAAATTAAAGAAAATATTAAAAATAGGCAAACATCAAAAGATAATATACATAATAAGGAGAGAAATTATATTTTTAAAAAATGTTTTGCTTGAAAACAGCTGATGGGATGCGATTTCTGAATATAGACACAACTTTATCCTATGATAAAATCAAAAATGTCTTGGCTTATGTTATGGCTTCTTTAGTATTCTAATTAATGTAAAAAAATTTCCTACAAAGAGGATTTCTTAAATCAATTTTTTTTTTATGAAGTTCACAAAGGCAGAACATTACTCCCAAATTACTGAATGAAACTTCTTTATCATCATCTTTTTCTATACACACGCCAAAGTATAAAAGTTTGGTAGAAGACAAGTAACTTCTTGTTAACAATAAAATATGCTATTTTAATAACCCCACTTTCCATTATAATGAATTAGTACACAAGAAACAAGCTTGAATGTGTTAAATCTCAAGAATAAGGCAGTTTACAACCCATTTTCAAAAAATATCTTTCTTTTTTTCCCCCTAATTTTTTCATTATTTGTTTTGTATAATTCTTACTTCAACAATATTGTATTTTATCTTCTGTTACTTTTTTCTTTCCTTTTTTCTACTTAATTTCTTGTTATATATGTTTTCTTGTTTGTTTGATATATTTTCCTCCGATTAAGGTTATCTGTTTTTTTTTTTCAGCTCTGAAATTCAGGCCTAAACGTCAGCACAAATAATTTTATTTATTTATGAATCATTACTGACCGCAACCCCCCCCCCTCCCCCTGACCATCTTTTCCTCATATCGAATTTATGGTGAAACACAAAAATCTCATTATTAATCCAGATGTTGGTCATTCTTTTACTAAGCTATATATTTTTAAAGAATAAAATAAAATATTATAACTCTGTAGTAAAAGGACTTTGAATAATTTCTTATAAATTGGCAATATCAATACTAATTTAGGTTTCTACAACCCTAAGAATCCTACAAAAATCCTGTGAGGGAAACATGATCTGCGTTATGATTGGGTTAGTAAAATAATAATAATTACCTTGAAGGTTGTTTTGTTTTGGGACCTTCTTTACCAAGCAAATGCAGTATCCTCACTGCAAGGGAAGTGTGTTCACAATCTTCGATGAATTCACACAAATGAGCGAGCCCGGATTCTTTCGCTTCAGGATTACCTTCAATAAGAGATATAAGGGTATCGGCAATTGAAGCCTTATACTCCAAACCTCCCTCGTCCCTCAGCATTGCAGATAAAAATGTCATCAGTGTTCCATGTTTTCGAGGGAATTTCAAGCAAAGTGCTCTAATCGCCTAAAAGCATGAAGCAGATCTTTAAGTATTTAAAATAATAATGTTATGAAATAATTAATAATTTTAAATATTTAACCATATACCTGTACTACAACAATCTTGAATTCATCACTTATTTCAGAAACAAATGATGCTATTTGTTTCATAAGCCTGTCTACAGCTGACTCTGCTCCAGTTTTGAGAAGAGTAGTAATGGCCAGGGTAGCTATGGACCGATTCGAATCAGTTATAAGGTTCTCCAAGTCAATATTACATGATGTTACGGCAGCTGGATGTGTCATTGCTACCTGTAAATAACAATTTATTTAAATATGCTACTTAGTAATGTATATAAGTTTTAGGCATGTCTCTCTGTCTTGATATTAAGGGTACTATATAACCCTCATCCCCTATTGATTCTTGAGTTATATCAATAGAAAATTTATGACTAAAGCTTTAATAATTTTTAAGTAGCTTGAAATAGTAGTCAGGCATAAATTGCAAGGTCAAATAAGTAGATATTATGTTGAGATAAAGAGAGGGAGAGTGAGGTGAGGAAGAGAGAGGCAGATGGAGAGGACGATTAAAATCACCCGGTGATTAAAACCCGTGAAAGTCTCCCCATTACTAATACTATAAAAATCATGGCAACCATGTTTAAATATCGAAAAAGAAAATCCAATTAATAATTTATTAGAAGCATTTATGCAAAATAAAGTCTTATAAATAAAATCTAGGTCTCAGAGAAGTAAAAATGCCAATATATAAAATATTTATTTGCAATGAGGAATTTAAAGTTTTCTTTAGTCTCCTGAAATATTTTTATATTCATATGTACTTAAACATGGTGGTGATTAAAAATAAACAAAGAAAATATTCTTCTTAACACTTTACCTTATTAAGAGTTCTCACAGCAGCAAAACGAAGCGCTGGTTTCGGAGAAGAACAAAATAATTGGAGGACACTGACTGCAGGTGTGATTTGACGGGCAGTAGTGTGACGTAAATTTACAAGAGCAGCAGCTGCTTCATAAACAACCTAAGAAGTCAGATCAAATAGATGAAAACATATTTGCTTAAATAATACTTTACAAATATAATAAATTTAAGGAAATGTATTCAATACTTACCGTTTCACTTTTGTGGCGTAAACATGCTTCAATAAAATCAAAAAGTGGTGAATCTGCATATTCTCCAGAGCTTTCTTCTTCCAATAATTTACAAGCAATACGAATCTGTAACATATCAACTTATGTTTAGTAAAAAAAATAACTGAAGCATCATTCTCATGTGATGGATAAATGAAAGTCATTTAATATATGATATTTAAGAAGAATATGCCACTTATAGTATCTTAAGTATTAGTACCTAAGTATTAGGCATCTTAACAAAATGTTTGCTTGATTTAGTACAGTGACTTTTATGTTTCTTTTTTAGAACCAGACCAAGTAAAAAACTTTAAAAATTCGGTAAAACATAGCAAAAAAAAATGTATGGATCAATTTTTCTAATAATTTATTGGTGGTATGTCAATAATAATTTAAGTTTTTATAAATGTTAAAGGCTTATTGACTAGAACTGATTTTCTTTTAATTTTTGAAACTGTATTCAAAGTATAAAAAATAATTTAGAAGTTGATAATGAGTCTTTCCTTAAGTATTAAAATTAATACCAGGTGTAATACTTTGAGCAAAGGCTTATTATATCTAACATATTAGAATCAAACATCCCTCCACCGCAAAAGAAATATTTCCATAATTTAACTTATTTAAAAAAAAAAAAATTATATTTTACATACCAACATACAAACAGCGAAAGGAGATTTTAACGACATTCTAGTCAACTTAGCAACTAATTTTGTAACAGCCAATCTGTCATTTTTCCTAATGTGGTAAAGGAGGCCGAGGGCATGATATTGGACCATAATACTGTAAAAAATATTCCATTATATCAATTTTATACATTAATTAAATAATATATATCATCTTATTACAGAAAGAGGTATAAATTTTAAATAAAATAATGAACCTGTCAGAATTAACAGCTTCTTGTGCTTCATTAACCCATCTCTTTACAACATCGCTAGCAATTCTACTCATATGCAATGAGCTTACAAGAGCTGCACTGGCAACAGCTGGATTTCTATCAACAATCGCTTGTTTCATATATCTTTCAATTGTTTGCAGCATAGTGGCCTAAAAATAATATAATCAAAAACATAAAAAAGAAATCGAATAAAGAAAACATTTAAACAATAATTCAAATAAATAAAAACAGATTAGATTAAAATTCTTTTCTTTCTTATAGCAAATATTATTAAGATAAATAGAAAACTTTTAAAAAATACAAAAACAGAAAAAAAACGAGTGATGAAGGAAACAACTTTGGACAAAAGCATGGATTTCAACAAATGAAGTTTTCTTTCCTACAAAAACATTGGAAGGAAAAGGTTGAAACTCCAAAAAACTTTTCTGTAACACTAACTAAATCCACATACAAATATTCAACCCCCCCAACTCAATGTGGAAGAACTGCAGAGGTATGCCAAACCTTAAAATTCTTTAACAGGGCATATAGATAGGACTTAATTTTGAATTAGCATTAGGAAATGGTCACCAAAACTTAATACCAACATTATACTTTAAAAAACACAAACTGCTAAAATTCATTAATCACACTCCCCTGATGTTGATACAATATAAAAGTTTATTATTTTAGGGGAAAACACGATAATTTGTAGAAAATGAGATGTTAGATGTGGAGGCCTTCGACTCATGCTTTTTAGCAGTTAAGATTACATCCTGAATATTTATATAATTTGTCACTTTCTATCTCAACATTGCACTTCCATCTTTCTTATTACCCAATTACCTTATAATATTTCCAGTGCTGTAGATTTTGTTCATTTGACATTATGTTCTTTATGGATCTATTAAACGTTTTTGATATCTGTTATCATCAGATGATAACAACTTCATACCTATAGACTGGTTAACAATACAATAATACCACGTAATAACAATCACGGGAGGTCGGGTTCCTAGCTGACAGTTTCCTCTTATAAAAAATGAATTATCTATATTTCAAAACATTATCAATAATAACTATGAAAAGTCATCAACACCTGACAATACACAGGGCTGATTCTTAAGCATTGATGGTGGCCAGTAAATATTCCATAATTTTATCAAATTAAATTCATTATAATTAACACATTAATCAATACTACTGTAGTAAGCAATAAAATACAATACTAACATCTGTAATACTGCATAATGCTCGAATTGCAGCAGCTCTATATAAATCTTCTTTTCCAGTCATGTCTTTAGTAAGACTAGAAGTAACAATGATAACATCTTGAGCGATCAGTGATAACTCTTTTATACCAAGATAAACCATGCGTCGAAGCAAAGTATTGTTTGATTGAAATAGCTTTGTGACTGCAAAAAATGTTTCTGTTGCTTCGGCAGGACCAAGCTGCTCTCCCTACATTCAAATTCAACAATTAGATTTCCACAAAGTGATCCATAAATACATATAAGACAATAAATAAATGTCTTACTTGGTTCAGAAGATAAAGGATTTTGGTCAATATTGGGGTGCATTTGCGAGGTTCTACAGGAGTTTCATTAAAGGTTCTGGCATCTTGAAGAACACTGGTCTTATCAAGACTCTGAAAGGGGTTTCCACCTAAAAAAAGGTCCATTTTTCATTTTAAATTAAGTAATTGAAATTCGGTCTATAAAACCAAATTAATGTGTAATGGGAGCAAAGGGAAAACTATTACCGTCTTCTTCCTCCTTTTTATCTCGTTTTATGGCCATTTTTACTGGTTATAAATATGTTGTTAATATATTACAAATTAAAAATTACACAAATATTCATAAAACATCAACTACACAACCCACGTCAACGTCAACAGAACATCCCTTCTCGCAGGTTATGATTGTGGCCTTACTTATTTTCGATTTGATAAAAATTTAAGTGGATGTTGAAGTTAATAAAATTAACATAAACAAAAAATTAAATTAGATGAATAACAGCGTTAAAAATATTTCCAAAAGAGATCATAGCAAGAAAACCTTTCTAATAAACTTTTATGTCCAATATTCTCGATTTATAAGCATTGGAGATTATAACAACAAATCGTAACCTTCCTACAGTAGGCAACGTGCTTTTGGTATTACATGGTTGTGTACTTTGTACTTGTTTGGTTGAATATTATTTATGTTTAGTTATAAGATAAAATGAATCAAGACGATGTAAGAACATCCTTTTTCAATATTCTGTTCATCAAAATATAAGCTGGTTTATTTACTTCAATTTTTTT
This sequence comes from Halyomorpha halys, assembly GCF_000696795.3. Taxonomy (NCBI): domain Eukaryota; kingdom Metazoa; phylum Arthropoda; class Insecta; order Hemiptera; family Pentatomidae; genus Halyomorpha; species Halyomorpha halys. The sequence goes on from NW_027106661.1 coordinate 221,650, forward strand.
TTTTAGGTAGTTTGGGGTATCATTAATAGAACGTTTTGTTCTTTTAAAACTAAGTATGTGGATTGTTGAATGTTAAATTGTTTTACTAAAAAGTATTATTCATAGTATTTTTTCTTTTCTTTACTATTTATTATTTTGTTTTCTTACAGTACTAAAGGACAACAATTTTGCCGGAATGATTATAACTTGACAGGTTTATGCAGTAGAAGTTCATGCCCCCTTGCCAACAGTAAATATGCCACTATCAAGGAAGAAAAAGGGATCATATATCTTTATTTGAAAACAGCTGAAAGGTTTTTTTGTTTTTTTTTTGTAAATTACATTAACTTCTAAAAATAAAGTTCCTCACTGTTTGACTAATATTTTTTCTTTTAAAGAGCCTGTTTTCCAAAAAATTCATGGGAGAGGATTAAGTTGTCTAGAAATTTTGATAAAGCAATTTATCAAATAAATGAAAATCTTTTATATTGGGATAATTTCATAAGACAAAAATGCAAACAGAGGTTTGTCAAAATTACCCAGTATCTCATTCGGATGAGGAAGTTGAAACTTCGTAGACAGTAAGTAATGCCATTATATTTTACTAAACATATAGTTACTGTTCAAAGTACAGTATAATAACCAAGTTAAATTCATCCATTTTCTCAGTGCAGGAAATACATTTGAGTCAAGCTTAAAGTTAATTGTTTTCTTATAAAGATATTATAATTCTATAAACCTTTGTTAATGTGGTGTTGTTCAATTCTCTTATCGCTGGTATAACGTTTAAACATTTTCAGTCCTAAATAGTTGACATAAACAAAAGACCTTATCTGATTGATGTAGTTGTTTCAAATAGGTCTTTATCAAGTGAATCATTTTGTAATTATTATTATTAGACTTGACCTTGAGTCTCCCTCCTTAATTGAGGTACTATGCTTTACTGTTTGTTAAACATTTTCATTAAATTCAAATTAGCATTCTGTTAACTCATAATACAGTCAATTTTTTCTAATTTATTTGTCTGACTTGACTATCGCTTTATATTCTGATTTTTTATTATTACTAGTTTGTGTTTTTGCATATAAATGACCAGGTCATTGTGATATAGATTCTGACGACCTCATTCTTAGTGATTATCCGTTTTATTTTTTATGATAGGAGGAGGATTATACCACTGCAGAGGAAAATAGAAAGAAGAACACGTAGACGAGAGGAAAAAGCTCTTGTTGCTGCTAAATTAGATACGGCCATAGAGAAAGAACTTTTGGAACGATTGAAACAAGGAACCGTAAGTTCTCCCATGCTGCTTTCAGAACTTTTTCATCACTTCATTGACTAGCAAATTTTGATGAATGTGAACACATTAGTTACAGTTTGTTTCAGAATGAAAATTTTATATAATAATAAAATTATTTAGGTAGCTAACTTGACATATTTGGGAAATTCACTTAACACACTATCTAAATTAACGGCTCATATAACACAAAATTTAAGACTTGATATTGTAACTAATGACTTACCTGTGATATCTAGTGTTAAACTTTTTGATCAATCTCTTCTCCTAGATCACTTGAATAGAATAGTTTTATTTTATTTTTGTACCATAACTCTGTTTGGTCTGTCTGACATATTAATTTAAATTTCAGTATGGCGATATATACAATTTCCCCCGAAGTGTGTTTGATAAAGCATTAGAGGAAGAAGAAATCGAAAAGGATGAAGAAGAAATTGAAGAGGAGACAGAAGATGAAATGGTAATTTTCAACCATTCTATGTTTAAAAATAATCAGTAAATATTAGTGAGGTTTCCATTGTTAGAGTTCATTGTAAGAAAATAACTTATGATTCAATCATCTTTAGTTTTGTTTTTAAATCTAATCTTATAACTGATTAAATCATTTATATAATAACACAATGTATTTTGTAAGTAATAATGTTTATTGTAGCCAGTAATTAAATCTCTTTGCCTCTATTTATATGTTTTGTTTACTAATGATTGTACTTTATTATGTATTTTTATTAGGAAATTGAGAAAGAAGTTCAAAATGAACTTGAAAAAGATTTAATAAGATCCAAGCATCGTGAAGATGAACAAATCGATGAGTATGTTGCAGGCGAAAGCAGTGAAGAGGTGAGTATTTTATCTGAAATAGGTGTGTGTAATTATTGGTATCTGTAGAAAACATTTGTTTTTTTAATCTCAAGGGAATAATACCTGTTAATCTGTTTAGTATTAAATTTTATTAATTTTTAAATCTCTAATTTATTACTTAAATTGAACATGAATGGTCTGTAAAATGTTAGAAATCTGAAAAGTTAAAATAAATCGATACTCAGACTTATGAAATTAAATTCAATAGCATTTTTATTTTCTACATCTCTATAAACAGACTCCTAAGGATTAATTACTAATATAACAAAACATAATAATATGGATGTTATTAACAAGGAGATTAGGAACAATGTAATCCTGAAGATAGGATAAAGACCGTGAAACGTCAGAGATAGTGAAAAGGAAGAATAAATTTTCTTACTGTTAATGTTTTAAGTAATTAATCTTCTATTAAATATTGAAATTAGTACCTATAATAAAATTTAATTGACTTATAGTGAGTCCTTAAGAAACTATTAAATCACAAGCCAATGAAGAGAAAATTATATGATAGTCGGATGGCAGTTACTCTACTAGACTCATTCCACATCTCTTGCCTGGCTCTCTGGAATCTTGGTGAAAAATTTGTAGTTGTAATTTT
>NW_027106661.1:225505-229427 GCF_000696795.3 Halyomorpha halys
ATTTTCCACTGTAAAACCAGAGAGATAAAAATGAAATTGATTGAAGCAAAGTATTCTTTTGAGACATTGAGAATATTTTTTAATTAATTGCTACATTGTTATGATTCATAACAATCTCCAATCAGGCGTGTAGACTGTGGAATGTAGAGGCTGTTATACCTTCTTATGATTTATTTCTTTAGTAATCTGAGGCTTATTAAATTAATCTATATTTACTTCACAGTTGCAGAATCAGTTATTTTAAATTACATTTAAAAAACTTATCAATAAGTAAGAAAGATAAAGTGAGGGATGACTTTTGTACACATTCATTAGTCTATTAACTGTCATCATTACTTTTTTTCTTCTTTTTTTTTTTGCTGTTAAGTTTTATATGGATACTCTTTCCAATGTTACATTGTTACCTTAAAGATGTTCTATTAAAACTCTCAATAAATACTAGTATGTAAGTAAAACTATTTAAAATTATTTGAGAAACATTGTCTCAGATATAGGAAACTTATTTATATTATTTACTGGACTTCCTCTTTAAGATATGTTGGTGTTTCCCTTTCTGGTGTATTATGTGTGTTTTTGATTATATTAACTTGTCAAATTCAACATTTATTTTTTATTCCAATTGTTTTCTGTCTTCTTAATTTAGAACCATTAATGATGAGTAACAGGTTTTTTTATCTATATATTCAAAATATTTTCATTTCAATACCCTGTATCACAAATTTCCTGCTCTCTATTGCTTAACCTAAGGTTCATGATTCATGAGCTTCTTGGCTTTAACATATTTACCAAGTTCAACATACTTGGCACAGGTTGTTTAAATATGTTTCATCCCTACCAAAGTGGATTCATGTGAAGGAAGTCTGTGGGGCTTATAAAATTAATCTATATTTACTTCATATTTCAGAATCAATTATTTGTTAGAAACTTAAACAGTTCATAAAAATAGTACAATAAAAAATGGTTTATGGATTAATCTGCAATTATTAATTACCACCATTAATTTTTTTTTTAGTAGGTAGGCTCTTTATAATGCATAGTTGTTTTTAACATGTTCTGTATATCATATTAAACTCTTAATAAAAATCAGCTACATATATCTAGTTTTATTTAAGTCATGGTATTTTAGATGTTGGGAAATGAAGACACTAAGGAAAACCATATGGTGTATTCATACAATCTGTGTTTAAGCTTAACAGTTAGCACTAATTTAGCATGAATGACTTTCCTATCCTGAAGTCAAGTTTTTTTTGTTTTTTTTTTCCGGCTAAGACCCATTGGAGTTCTATACTGGTAATGTAAAGTTATCCATCTGTATTCTTTATACAAGTTTTGTGGGTTCTCCTATTTTTTAAATTAATTTGATAATTCCAGTAATGTGTAATTGATTTCTTAAAATGGCAAAGTGAAGTAATTAAGGCAGAGTTCCTTGATAATTGGATATTCCACAACTAGGTAAGAAGAAAATCTTTCCTCATGCATCCTACCTTTCCTACATTCTTTCTTCTATCTTTTCTTTGATTTGATTTTATTTAAAGCAAAAAATAACTTTTAAACAAGCATTAATAAAAACTTTTCTCTGCTTATAAGTAAAAGTACTAAATGCTTGAGATGAAAACCTCAAGCCTACCGTACTCAAGTAAAGAGAGCTTTACTACTTTAATATTTAGCTCAATAATATTAAATGAGCTTCTTGGCTTTAACATATTTACCAAGTTCATCATACTTGGCACAGTTTGTTTAAATATGTTTATAGTTAGCTTTATTCCATGCAGGCTTAATAAAATTTTAAATATCTCCTTTTAATAAGCCCATATTATGAATTAGCTTCAATATGAAATTTAGTAATCCTTATATTTAAGTTTAATCAAAAAGAATGTTGCCTGAAAGTTTTAATTGTATTAATATTGATGAAACTTACAAGTTTAGATTAGTATAGAGCTGCTTCAGAAAATATTTTTTTAGATCTTTTCATTAAGGACAGAAATTTGAGTTAGTTGATAGCTGTATAAGTAAATACTTTTTAGAGCTTTTAGTATAAGAAAATTTTAAATAATAGATAGCTCCATAAAAATAAATAAATGAACCAATTCTTTTATTTATTGATCACTGTTATATAATAATTGATCTTCTAGGATACTGAGTTGCCTAGCTCGTCACAAAAAGGATCTTCTAAGAAACCACGTGTTGAAATTGAGTATGAATATGAAGATACAGCAAGGGAGATTAATCGATGATGTATTTATTATGCTTTTTATTGTAAATATATGTTTTTTATTAATATTTTTTATTTTTTATTAATCCTATTTCTGTAATTAATTTGAAACATCTTATTTTAACCCTTTCACAGCATTAATTAGTTCATTGGATAATCAGTCTTCTGTTTAAAAACATTCAAATTGATATATCTTGAAGTTCAGATATAATGAAGGAATTATATTATAAATATTGAAGTTATGCCTCTAATTGAAGTATAAAATCTATATATTGATGAAACAATCAACTTATTCATAGTTAAAAGCAAAAGCGTTTTAGAAGAAATATGTTTTAATAAATAAGAAAAATAATTTTTAACTTTACAGCTTTTTTGTCAGATCAATATGATATTGGAGGTCCTTCAAAATAGGCACTTGTTAAGGTGATAACCTCGCTTGATGTGAACTGTTGTCTGTTGAGCTTTTTTTTTTTTTTTTTTTTTTTTTTAGTTTGGAAATGAAAAGAAATCACTAGTGACTAAATCTGATAAGAATTGTGGATGGTCTTCTAATTCAAACTTAAATTGTTTATGACATCAGTATCAAATCTCCAAGTTCTGAAATTTTTACTTATTTCTTTTATCATTAATAAAAACCTAAATAACATCTGATTTAGTTCAGTAGTGCTAGAGACAAAAATATTAATTTTTGAAAACAGATCCAGGATGGACTTTCTCAATGTGTTATTATGAGAAAAATAGTGGATAGAAACAAATTAAATGTTCTAAAAAAAATCTGTGTGTATCATGTAGCAAAATAGTGAAAAAAGCATAAGGTGACAAGGTTTTTTTTTTTTTTTTTGTTTTTAACCTTTAAAATGTGAAAACAAAATTATTTCTGAGAACCTAATAATAATATATATTAGTACTTAACAAGGTGGAATAAAATAGCTTTTGGCAATTGCAATTAGTGAACAAATTTTTTTCTAAAAAAACTAAAATGTGATCATTTTTAGACATTAAATTACAGAACTTGTTTCAGGACTTAATTGTGCCTTTTGTTGGCCACTTTCTACATTAACCATCCAAAAATAAAAAAAGTTACCAAAAATGGCTTGTTAAATGATCATGATAGTCCCAAAAAGATTTTTGGATTTAGGTGAGATTCGAACACCTGAAAATCATGTTTGGAAATTGGGCTTTTTCTTGTCTCAACTGGTCAAGCAACAGAACAGAGAAGTTTTGCACTGGTAGGGAAAGCATTGCTTCAATATAACGGCTGTAAAGTGCCATCAAAGGCCAGGAATTTCTGGAATTGTTCGGATAAATTTTGTTTTTTTTTAATAATTTATTTATTGATATTTACAACTGTATACACATATATACAACAAGTAAATTTGCTGTAAGTGACATGATAAAAACATGTGGAGAATCTACCCACTGATAGAACTCCAATAACATTTCTAGAGGAGAAGATCTCGAGATCATCGAATTTATGGCCTCGAGGCCATCTTCTTTTCAGACGCCTAGTAGCATTATTAGGTAATGAAGGAGAAGCCAGGTTAGAAACAAGTGGATTTGGGAGGTTGAGAAGTTTATTATGGAAGGAATGGTATCTGGTTCTGGCCAAATCGGCAACACATGGAATATTGAGGTCCTGATGGATGACTTGATTTGTGACAAAGTAAGGAGCATTAAGGATTTTGGACTGTAAGGATTGGATTCTGGAGG
>NW_027106661.1:230247-237368 GCF_000696795.3 Halyomorpha halys
GATTTTGCCCATGATAGGTAACAAAGCGATAGGACGGTAGGAGGATGGGTATTCAGGCGGCTTTTGATAAATATTTTAAAAATTATTATTGAGCAGTTCACCAACTTTCAACCTATGGTCTATCTTGTCTTTTTAGACTTTGAGAAGGCTTTTGATAGCCTTAGGGACAAAATGTGTAATGTCAAGGAGGCTGTTGGGATCCCCAAGTTAAAAGTAAATATAGCCAAGAAAATGTACATGGGCTCCTATCTTCAGCACAGTTCTGACCAGGAGGGTAGACTCTCAGAAGCTTTCAATATCAACAACAGGGATGTATGCTTTCCCCCATATTGTTTCGAATAGTACTTGGCCTTATATTCAGAAAAGCATTCTGAAGAGAAAAATTACTGCAGAAGGTCAAAGATCTAGACTTTGGGGCTATTTTGCCCAGAGCTTTAGAGAAATGTAAAAGCTATTTAAAAACTGAAGGGAAGCACATAGACATGCTGGTCTCAGAAGTGTGAAAAATCTGTTTATAGAACAGGCTTTAGAAAGGATCGACAAATTTTACTACCTTAGAGTATAGTTAAACTCTGGCCAGTTGGTTCGGCTTTTCAACAGCAATTAAAATATACATGTGAGACATGGAAACTCACCAAGCTGAAGGCAAAAAAACTAGACTTTCATAAATAAACGTCCTCAAAATAATACTGAGTGTTGTGGCTAAAAACTCTAGCTTTGGAAGTTGACCGAGCAAGAACCAAATGACAAGGTAATAAAGCTTCAAAAATTGAAAGGGCTAGGGTAAACCATTAGAAAAGATAACTGATAAAACTCAACAGAGCTTTGAGGTGAATCCTAGAAAAGGTGGTTCAGAGTTAAAGAACTTGCTAGAGACAGACAGATAGCAGAACTTCGAGGCAATCCTATGTCCCGCCTACGAGATTTCAGGATTTAATTAATCATCAATCAATCAAATTATAGGGTCTGGTATATTCATGATGTCCATGCCGAAAACGTTTTCAACCCAACTTGTCCAGTCTCCATCCACCAATTTACTAACATTAGTTTTAGAACCACCTAAATTTTTAAACACTTTTATTTATTTACTATAACAATAAATAAAGTAACATCTTATTAATACCTAGTAAATAAAAAAACAAAATACAACCTAGTATAAGTTTCACATAAACAAAGATTATAAAATAATACTATTTAAAATAAAAAAAACAAATATCATTTTTATTAAATTGTCAGAATTGAAATTGGTTAAAACTCCATAAATTGTTTTTCTTTTGGCACTTCATTTGTCAAAATCCATTACCCCTGAGAGCCAGAAAAGGGACCTATCCTGTCGAATAAATATATATTGACAAGATAAGGAAATATGATAATTGAAAACAATTTAAAAAAGGAAAAAAATCAGTAAGGTAGTTTTGAATTTATATTTTTAATTAAGTACACAATGTAGCAAAGATAAGCGCACTTGTTACAGTCGGCAAATCAACTACAAAAAGTAATTTATCTTAAGCATATTATAAAATAAAATTTACATATTATACACAACAAATGTATACCACATTAACTAAACAACCATTGCACATCAAACACTCTTTAGATTTTTATTTAAAATAGGAAAACAAATATTAGGTTTTTTAACTTAATGTCATCTAAATAAAAAAAAATCTTTTTTTTTTTCTTCTTAAGATTGACAACCCCCGCTATCAACCATGGAACAGAACAGCAATATGATCTGTAATACATATGCAAGTCATTTCTAATGTCTATGATTATCATAACTAGAAAAAATATATAAATCCCCAACTTATCAGTTTAACATTAAATAAAAACATTTAACAAACAGAAACCATTAATTCATTTTTATAATAGTACAGGACATGTTAAGAATAATCATCTTAAGCACATAAGCTAGGTATAGATAAAATTCAATGTAGAATATTTGTACAATGATAAAAGTTCAAGCACTATAAAAGAGGGAATCTTTAGCTCTAAAAAGGGAAAATTTTGATCTTTCCATTGGTTAGCAACATATTAACTGATGAGCCCAAGTCATAACAAGACGTGATAGAATGCCATTGAGATTCTTGAATTTAGTGTTACATAATTACTATTATTACTAGTAAGAATTATATGAAATCGGTAAAAATTACTTATAGCAATATTTATAAATATCACATGAATTGGGATAAAGTAAAATAAATTATTGCAACAAAATAAAATTATATATAATCTTCATAATTTTAGGCTCGATAGGTATTTATTAAGAATTTAAACAATTAAAAGCATTTCATAAGTTTGTAAAAATATATATTTTACCTTTTAAAAATAAAAATATTAATGCAGAATAGTTCAGAAATAAAATAAATTTAGCCATGAAAATATGTAAATTGGCTTGCATTTATGGTTCTTGATTAAATGTGAGTTATCTGGTTCAAATGTAAATTAGATTCTAAAATGATCCAAAGAGATATAGATTTTTCTCTGTTTACCAATTTATATGAAATGATGTTGAAGGGAGAGGAAAAATATTGGATTAATAAGATTAGACACAAAACAAATTGTTATGAGGCCCATCAGTTAATTTAAGAATACAACTTTAAATTTGACTAGAAAACACATGATATCTTTTGATTTTTAATTAGTTTTGAAAACCCGCTGTTTTAATAATCGGACAAAACTACTAAATAAACAATTTATATCAACTTATGTTCAGCATAATGCCCTGTAAGAAATTAATTTTTCTTTCAATAATTAAGATTTACTCAGATTAACATAACACCTAAGCAAATACTAAAACAAAAATGATATCTATCATCAGTTTAGTAAAGATAATAAAACTAAAAACAAATAAGACCGAATATTCAGAAGAATGGAATAATTTTATCACAATAATTTATTCTTGGCAACCTCATATTTATCATCAGGAGTTCTACGAACAACTCAATATGAAACGAAACAACTAATTCAAAGTGTACATCAAACAGACTAAAGGCAAGAAAAATATCTTTTAATACAACCAGTCTTGATCAATCTATACCTTTCAACCTAAAGTCTACAGTTACAAAAAGTACTCTAAATTAGAAAAAAGTACAAAAGTATCTCAAAAGATACAAAATATGTTGCTTCAATTTGATGATATAAATATATATATTTATCATACGAAAGTTGCGAGTCTTTTAGGGATTACGTTTATCACTTTACTGCAATTTGCAGCATAAAAAAGAATTCAGATCTTTATCACTAGAAGCTAGAAGCACAAGAAATACTTTTATAAAATGTTTTTTTAAAAAAAAGAAAATAATACAAATCTATATTTCTTAATAATTAAAACAATATTATTTCAGAGTAACATGAGAGCATTCTTGATTAAAAATTAGCGCAACAAAATTTTAGCGACTGACGAATTCTTGAATCCTGGATATAAGTGGTTCAAGTTTTTTAGCGTCCAACAAAATGACTCTGCGAAAAGGTGTCATCGAAATGTCATCTTCAAGCCAATTTCCACTTAGACCAGAGTCAGTTTCGTTCTTGACACTGAACTCAAATTTCATGTCAGCAACCTGAAAATATTAATTTTCATGTCAAAATAGATTTCAATAAAAACTATTACTCTTAAATTTTCTTTTTCCAAATATTGGAAGAAAAAAAAAGCAACTTAAAAATATATGTATCAAAACAGAAAATACATACATACATTCATTTTCATGCTAAAAATGTACTATAAAATCAAATATCAAGCTAATTTTATTTTCTAGAAGACAGGAGGGGAGGTTAAGGTAGTAGATATTAACATAAATAAATATAACATGCTTTATTTGTGCTGACTTACTGGCCTAAATTTTAGGCCTTCGTAAGGCTGAAAAAACAAAATGAAATAACAAACATGAATTAAAAATTAAACAACAGAAACAGTATTAAAAAAAAAATTACAAGTAATCTTTAATTTTCTTACTATACTGTTTCTATTTTCATTTACGAATGTTATTTCACTTTATTTTTTAGCCCTAATGAAGACCTATAATTTAGGCCAAAACGTCAGCACAAATAAAATAAGTAACACCTATTTGTTTCAATTTCTACTGACTGCAACCCTCAACAATCTTCTTCCCACATTATACCTAAGGTCAACTATAATAAATACTTCATTATAATTGTAATCTAAAATGTATTAACTTTATGATTATTTACAATGGTCATCAATGGAACCCAAGTAGTTACCATTACACATAGTAACTATCAGCCATCATTAAAAAAATATATTTGAGATCAATTAACATGCTATAAACTGAACTAATTCATATTATAAAATTTTGCAATACATTGATAATAGAAAATTGACTTACTTCATCCAAAAGTTCCTCTTCAGGATTCGACCAAATAACATCCTGTTCTTCGATGGGATTCTGTCCTTTTCTATTTTTCTTCTTTCCTTTGGTCTTACCATCAACTTTATACAATTTACAAATGAAAATGTAATAAGTAAAATCATAGGCCATCTTTTTTTCACAAGCTTTCTTTATTTCTTTACTGTAAATACAAAAAGTAAATAAAGTTTTAGCTAACAACTTGAATTCATAGGTTACTTTTAAAACTATATTAACATTTGGTACTAATTAGTGAACGGTTTAAATTGCAACTCCAGAAGAGCCTTTAATTCAGTAGCCATGTCCTGTTTTATGAATTGGTAGTAATTTGGTAGCATTCATGCCTGACTACCAAATTTTTCTAAATTAAGGATGAGAGCACTCAGTAAAAAAAACCCTGACAATGGAAAAAACTATAAAAAGTCAAATTTACCCCATGGCAATATTTTTTGGGGTAGCAATTGCCAAAATAAACTAATGCAGGCATTTATTTATGTTATATCACTTATTAGATTTTTTTTCTTTTTTCTAAAATGTTATCTATTGACAGTTACTTGGTTTCACACTTTGGCACCAATAAATTATATAGAATTTGCAATAATCATATCAATTTATGTATGCGATAGTTTCCAATAATTAAATCATATACAAATAAATCTGGAATTTAGATATTAATAACAAGACTAAACATATTATAACAAAATAATGTTCCTCACCATAACGAGTCCAAAAGAGGAACTGATATTTGTGCAGGAATATTGACAAATCTTTCGTTAATTACGAGACCAAGTGGCTTGGAACTATCTGATAGCAAGGTTCTTATCATAGTACTGCAACGATCTGTTCCGTGTTCAGTGCTTAATTCCACCAGAAGCGTCCTCAATTGTGATATGCACTCGATGTTCTAAAATTATATATCAAATGAATAAATAAATAGTTGATTACTTAAAAAAACAGTTAAAATTATTACAATTAGTCATAATGATTACAAATTTTTTCATATTAAAAGAAATATAATACCCAAGCAAATAAGAATTTTGAATGAGTTTAGGAAGCTAAAACTATGGTTTGACATTACTACAATATTATTTTTGTTTTTCTTCGTCTTTTTTTTAATTTAACTTTTTTTTCCCATAAGAAGTCAATTATTTATTTTATTTAATCCTTAAATGTCATTGTTTTTGTGATTAACTTTTCTTTTTCTCTCTTCTTATATATTTTATAATTTTTTTATCTATTTATTTTACCTCTTTTTTTAATTTATTTTTTACACCAATATAAAAATGTGATATAAAATACCTGTCACAAATAAAAATGGCTTCCATTTTTGTGTTTAAACTACTCGAGTTCATTCAGTATAAAGGAAGCTATTTCTAAATCACTAGTGTAAAAAGTTCTAATTTATATACACAATTAATTTTATTTGAGAAATAAAAAAAGTAATTTATTTCTTTTAAAAAAATTTATTGATACAAAAAATTGAATAACTTATACATGAAGTTGTAAGATAAATAAGCTGAGATAAAAAAAACGGCAGTGCTCCAGTGAAAGAATAAAGGCATTCTGTTTCTATTGATGTACTCTATCTCAAATAAATAATTTCTATTTCTTTTTACTGCAGCCAAGTATTTATACTATCCCTTTTATAAAGTTTAGGGATCACATAGCTCAGCGCACAAATGAAATAATCACTAACGTATCAACTTCGAATTTGATATTATAATTCAAAATTAATAAAAGGATAGTTAAGACATGCATTATTTTTGTTTATAATGAAGTACACATAAATAATAGTACAATGTCAAATTAAGAATACTGAATATATTTTCAAAATTAGCAATGGTTATAATCAGAACTGAGTCACAGTATGGAAAAATATGACTCAAAACAAAAAATTAACAATATTGGTATTGAGTCATGTTATGCAAAAATAACTTGTCATCATAGCAATAAATAGTGTTATAGACTTCAAAGGTCAATTTTTTTCTCTTCATTTATTTTACTTTCTTGAATGATCAAGTAATTTTTAATATTATTTCAACCAAACATTAGCAGATGATAATTAATTCTTCAATCCAGAAGCTGTTTGAGAGTAACCTCTCCTTTTTTTTTCTTTAAATAATTCAAACTACATTAACACCACAACATTGATAATAAGCAAACACTTACCAATTCTTTTTCAAATAATAAAAAACAGAAACAAAAGTTTTACTACGCAAAATGAAAGTATCAATTCTTAACTGAACAAATGGTCAAGTTTATACTACAATAGGTCCTGCCTATAAATTATAGCAAGGAGTATATAATAAGCAGAAATACCTGTTTTTCAGTTAAGTTAACAACTGTTGTAATTCCAAAAACGTCATTTGGATCATCCTCGTCATCATCATCCACCTCATTGTCACTTTGCTAAAATAAAATGTTTTTGGATAAGAAATATTTATTTATTTTATTATATTCATGGTTTAACAGCAATCATTCATTTCAGGAACAATTGACAAATTATTTATTAACCAGTTTGTATATAAGACACTTCTGATATATAGTTAGAATATAAATATAGGGCTGGGGCGAGGGTCCCAGAACGCTTGGTTCAGAAGGTTGTGGGTTCGATTCCCACCTGGGGAATATTTATATCACGGCGGCCCCGAGAAATGAACCTTGACATTCCCTCTCTGGGGCTATATAGGTCCTCAATGGAGGACTTAAGCCAAAAAAAAAATATATGTGCATATATAAATTGCATTACATTTTAAT
>NW_027106661.1:237418-272051 GCF_000696795.3 Halyomorpha halys
TATATATATATATAGATAGATAGATAGATAGATAGATAGATAGATAGATAGATAGATAGATAGATAGATAGATAGATATGTACATGAATTCAACTGAAGTACTATGAGCTAGATTTAGGTATGAATCCAACATAACTGACAGTAAGTTGAAGGACTCATATTTTCAAAGTGATATTTTTCATTGAAAATGTAATTTATTTAAATTAAGACATAAAATAATATTGGTGGTGTTTAATATGGCTGGCTTTCATCGTTAAATTAACTAATACCATCTTAGTAAAACATCAAAACATTCTTTAAAAAAAAAATTATTAGATTGGCATCAAGCACAATATTCCACATTCAGAATTATCAATAATGGATTTAAAACTGCTCATAGTAATCCTTATATGGAGACAAGACCCTGAAGTATCTTTGGATCAAAATTGACTTTAAGAGCTTCGGAAACTTATCAAGAAATATACTGGATGGGATGGTCAATTGCACATCAAATCAACACACTTTTGAACCTTGCCATATCAGATTTTATTAAAATTTTGCAAAGATGTTGTATATGTATTACAGTAAATCATTAAGTTTATTGAGGTTTGTCTACTCCTTTATAAATTACAGAGCTTTTAAGTCCTCATAAATGGACCAATGAGGTTGGAATTACTGCAGAGGCTTAGCAGATTTCTTTGATAAACAATGCTGTATCAAAAAACATTCTTATCCAAAGAATTTCTTACTTGCATGCCATTATTTCACTATGAGTATTCAACATATACCTTCTGAAGTAACTGGACAAAAGTAATAACAATAAGAATGATAAAAAAAAAGGAAGATGGTCCAGGTGCGGTCAAATGGATCAATTGACCACACCCAGGCGGTATTCCTTTCATTATCACACGGTCAATCATCAATCTTAAAAGGATAATGATAAACTGAAACTGAGGACAAAAGGACATTCTAAATACTAAAAGTTTTGTAATTGTACTGATTATTATACATCACTGGTTTGCATTGATAGTAGCACATCTGACAAAAACATTTGTAATTGATGTATTTTGCAGATGGTACCGCACACTGGAGTTACTCGGCGAAAACCCTAACAGCTTTGGTACTGACTGTAGGTTACCCCAGTCAACAATACTATCTCAGGTAATACTTAAATTCAAAATATCAAAACTTTCTTTTTCATATTGTTCCACTATCGAGGCAAATCAGTGATATACCTACATTTATATTTTAAAATTGTTTATTTCCATTTAACTTTAAATCCATTCTCGCTCCGGTAACAATATGGATTGGTTCCTTATTGTTTAATGTTTTACAATTGTTAATGATAAGGTAATTCTGTCATTTTGATAAAAGTTTTATACATAAAACCTTGAGATAACAGAGCATGCAGCCACTGCTTCTCATGGTAAAGTAAGAAGCTCTTAAAGATGGATAGATAAAAAAAGTAAATGTAAAATACCTTCACAACACTTCCAACAAAGCTTTGTCCAATAATGAGCTCAGTCAACTCTGAAAGATTCAAATGGGCTTTGAGGAACAGCTGTTGTAAAAGTTGCTTTATCCCGTGGAAATCGGAATCAATGGGGTTTCGGCCTTCGAATTCCACTTGGATTTCCTAAAAGTAAAAAACAGTCGTGATAAATCCATCGAGATGAGAATGGTAATTAATTGATGTGGCAGCACGTGGTAAGAGACTCACTTCTTGGCCAGTATATTCTTCTCCTTCTTCATTCTCAGAAGAATTATCAGACTCGTCACTGCTCCTCTCCTCTAGAGCGATTTCCCTCTTCTTGGGCGGTGCTGACATAGTCTGATCGTGCCGGAGAGACAACTGGAAGATGCTAGAAGAAGCGGCGAAAGGTTCTAGTGTTGGTTATAGCAGTTGGCCACGCCCAACTCAAGTTCATCAAACTTTCCCTCATCGATTTGCGCCGGGGTCTTCCCCGCAGTTTTCTATTTAGCGAAGAAAGTTATTTGGAGAGTTTAGAAATTCTTAGTTTTCCTCTTCTTTAATCAGTTTCTGGTTAAAGAAAGGGAAAAGGTTCGCCACAAATGTTTATTTATTGCAACTTTCTTACTTGATATAATTTTGTTAAGTCTTTAGTTATATTTCTTAGAATTAGCGAAACATAATGCTCATATACTTGTCTGACTTTCTATTTGTTCATAAAATAATTACAAAATCATCGACCAGAATGATCTTCAAAAGTCCAATGAATTCTACTAAAAATGTTTCATATATAATTATGAATACGTCAATTAGACGCTTGGTCATAAAACAGTACTGACAAAATTAAAATTTTCATAGTGTTAAAGTGTTTGTTAATTACAAAGTTTTGTGTTAAACTCGTAGTCAACTTATTATCAATGTTATTCTTTTAAAAAAAAACAAAAAAAAAATCCTAAAGATTCTATCAACAATCAATCAAATCAGCTTTGAAAAAGCAGATTAAGCCAAAAATCTCAATTCATAAAAAAAAAATTTAGTTACTATGTTATACGATTAAACGCCCCAATTATTATTGGCATACATTTATTTAAAAAAAGAAAATCAAACTATAGTCTTCTGTTCTTTAGTAGTTCTTTCTACTAAAGTTCTATGATTTTACTAAAAATTTCCAAAAGTGTGTACATCTAATTCTGTTAAGTAGTTTTCTGAAGAAATACAATGAGGATATTGTGTGATGAACATTGTGGCATATTATGAAATTTATAGAAAATATTCCTATGTAACAAAGAAGACTTTTGACAAACTTTATCAATATTGATAAAGCCATTTTTGGTGCTACTGTCTATAAAAAAATAAATTTTGTGCAATGAATTCCCAATCTGGTACACCAGGGGCAGAAAATTTGAATAAAATAAGAAAAAACAACAAAAAACAAACGAGTTTAGTTTGAAAACTACTTATATATGTTAAGTCTATTTTATTTAAAACATGAACAAAAAAATAGAAAAGAAAAGGTGAGAGCCAATCTAAGAGTTAATTAACAATTTCAAAATATTACCATTATTTCCTTCATTGAACTGCTTATGATTTTAATAATCTATTTTATTAAACAATTTTATCAAATTCATTTCAGAAGTTTTTGGTGGAAAAGCAATAACGTTTTCAGTGGCAACGTTTTACAAATTGCAAAGTACTTCACTAACCACAAACTCCAATAAATTTCCTCAAAAAAGTAGTTTTAAGGAAAAGAGAGCTATTGACTGAACCACATTTTAGAAAACCACTTTTGGACTGAAGGTACTCTAAAATAATAAAAGTACATTCGCAAAGGGTCATGAAAAGAACTCTACTAATGTTATCAAATGTTCAATACACCACTTCATTCCAATTACTTTCACACCATTTAAAATATTTTGGAAGTTAATTTTTCTTGCATCCAATACCCTATAATACTGCTACTGTCAGAATAGGAGCAGTTTTATTTCTATTTACTAGTATTTATTTGCCTGTCCTTGGGTATGCTGATGATTTTAATCAAATCTAACCAATGTTCTGAACCTTCTCAAGATTTAATCTCCAATTTTTTATATTAGTACCAATAATTTCTAACATATCATTGTCAAAAATCTTTCTAAATTTTTTAAAGATCTCCCTTTCTTCTTTCTATTGACAAAATCAAAGCTTTTTAAAACTTTTTACAAATGATAATAATTAGTGATATAATAGAAATATAAACTATTGTATAAATAACAATATTTAATGAAAACACTAAATTTAAATATTTAAAACAAAACACAGAGGAAATAATAAAAATTAAACAATATAAAAGTAAAAACAAAATACAATATATTTATCATGAATATATGAATTATTGCTACAATATTTTCAAAATTAAATTAGGCATAATAGAATAAACATTTTTGAACTTAGTTTAATTTTATTTAAATGACATAAAGAACATAATAAAACAGAATTTGTGTTCAATTAATAATTTAAAATAAAAACAGGTAAATTTAGTCGGATTTAGTTTAAATATTTCTCAAAAGGTGGCAGCATCAATCAAGGAGCTTGGAAGAAATAGAAGTTCTAGTTAGCGTAAATAGAGGTCAGCACTACCCAGACAATTAATTATTTCCAAATTAAATTCTGACTGAATAATTTTCATTTTATATTAGGAGAGTAGGAAATTGTAGGAGCTAAACATGTGAAGAGCATCTCTTGGCTCGATAGTAGAGATATAAAAATATCGATATTTTTAAAAGAAATATTACGGTATTTGTATACATTAGTTCTAAGTCGATATATTGTAATGTCAATATTAAAATTGGTTATAAATTAATATAGATTAATAATATAACCAATATATTCTCCCCAAAAAATTTGAATTAACAAAAAAAAGTCTACACGTACAGCAATATAAAAGAACTAAACAAGCAATTCAAACTTGTTGAAATTGACTAATTTGATTATTTCTCTTGTTCTTAGTCATATGTTATTAATTCATAATTATTAATTAATTTTTTGTTGTTGTTTTTTTGTGGCAAGAATATATAAATATTTAATTGTTACAATTAAAAATATTACGAACCGTAGGAGGCTTTTTATTGTTAAGGGTCAATACACTGTCAATATTATTAGATGAATATTGAATTTTGTCCATATACTGACCATCTGAGGGGTATATTGTAGCAATAATACTGACATCTGCCATATATATGTACCACATTCATTAATACTGCTTTAATAATATTTATTGATCATGTAACATGAGTCCGAAACTTGCTAAATTATATTACCCTATTCTTCAATTCATAGAAACACCTTTATCCCCTTTCCTCCTTCCAAACCAAATGTATTGATATACATTTGACAAAAAAATTGATATATGTATCATTACATATTATTGATATATTGGAACACTACTTAAATACACTTGATAACTATCGATATGATCTACGTACAAATTGATTTGGTTTGATACTTACTACCTTTTTTTTTTTTTTTTTTTCTTACCCTCCTAAAATTTAAATTTGTTTCATATGTGCACATATGGTGAGGTGTGCCATATGCACAGCTGGCTTTAATGAAACCTTTGTTTGCCTTTGGGCATTATATGGTAGAAGAACGTCTAAATTAATCATGTCTTGATTGGTTTACGCGAGTAGATTATTGGAGCGGGGAGGGGCCGTTTTGCTGGTGATACTTACTACCTCTCCTTTTTTTTTTTATTATCTAAACCTCTTTATTAATAAAAAAAAAATATATATATATAAATATGATACTGATTATAATGTTACAAACACTACTACCTCTCCACCATAGTAACTGGTCTTTATGGATCAGCTACTGCAATCTCCTTCTCACCTAATAGAAAAATCTAAATATTTTGTCAAAATTTGGTGGGAATGAGGCGAAATTGGCTGAAAGTGAAGAAATCATAGCTATCTCGCAGTCATTTTCGCTTGATGTACTTAAAATCCATGACCAACAGCTTGGTCATTCATTAACACACAATTAATAGGAAATGACTATCCGGATAGTGCTGGCACCTATTGGCGCTATCAAAAAGTAATATTTTTCTGGTTTCTTGATTGGTGCTGCAACCTTTTGAAAATTATCTTAGCTATTTTTTTTATCCTTAATTCTCAGTAGCATCTTTTGTATTTTAATGATAAGTAGGTTATTGAAGTGAAATTTTTTAGATGTGGTAGAGCGAATTGGCCTTTAATAATGAAAAGTGTAACACTTCCTTTTTTCAATTAATTATTCCTAGAAAGTTAAAATTATTATTAGTGGTTTCAAAAGTCATATTCTGTGGTTTATAAAAAAAAAAAAATAAAATTAATACCTTCAAAAAACAAACTAGTTTTTCAAATAACTCTAAAACTATACACCTGGAAGATTATAACCATTAATTTAAAAGATTATGTAATTCTGTAAAATACAAAACTAAAATTATTTAAATCCGACCAGTTTTGTACGTTGGACCTGGGTGTATTTTTTAAATCTGTGCGTATATTCATGGAGAACATATACCAATCACTTACTGAATGAATATTAATCACTATGTCTAAAAAATGAAAATGCCTATGAAGCTGCAATTGTGGCTCCTTTTATGTCTTGTACCTGCGCTGAAGCTGAATTCAGAAAAATTTTCAGTCTATCTGGTTTAAAAGAAAATATTTCTTGAAAATAAAAATTACAAAATAATTTATGTAGCACTTTCTAACAATACTTTTTAATTCATCTCTTTAAATAAATTTGTATATTTCATTAAATATCTTCTAATTTTTATTAATTGTGTGAAAAGTGAGATGAGAAAAAAATCAATACAGAAAGATTGCAAGCCTTTCGAAAATAATCCATCTATTTACATTTCATTAGAATTTTGGGTGAAAAAATATAATTAAAGATATGTTTTCATTAACATAAATTATTAGCTAACATTGTTCTTCTTCTTCTAACTCCTATGTGCCTTCAAGCGTGGAGTTGCAGTCTCAGCCCATCTAGCCCACCAGTTCCTGTTCCTGACTAGTCTTCTCATCTCCGAGATGGTGAGTCATCTTGCTGCTCCTAGTTTTTCAATGTACTCAGAGTACATGCACCTGGGTCTGCCACAAGGCCTTCTTCCTTCCAGCCTTGCTTCCAAATACCACCTGGCTTTCCTGGTATCATCCATTTTACTGACGTGTCAATACCACTTCAGTAGCCGCTCTTGCATTGTATCTTGCACTGATTTCACACCCAGATCCTCCTGAATCCTTTCATTTCTGACAGTCTTTCCTGGTCTTACCAACTATTCTTCGCAGAAATCTCATTTCTGCTGACGTTATCCTTCCTACATGCTTGTCGAAGGCTGTCCAGCTTTTTGATCCATACAGGAGGACTGGGAGGAACATGGATTTAAACTTCCGTATTTTGGCATCTCTGCTTACTCCTTGCTTACCTATAAGAGTTTTAGATGGTATACTCCATCAGCCTTTTTCACTCGATTTAGAACCTTCTGGTCTATTTTACAATCTTTACTTATGCGTCCCTAGATACATATAAGTATTCGTAAGTTCTAGGAGTTCACCATTACACAAAACCCTAGGCTCTGTGTTTGCAAACCTTTTATGTTCAGTTCCTCATTCCATTCATCCACGAATGTCTGAAGAGCCTCTTCAGAGTCAGCTATCAGTACAATATCATCTGCATATATTATCGCTTGAGGCAGTATTGGAGTTAGGTTCCAAAAACCTACTAGTGCTCTTGGGCAACTTCTTTAACAAACCTTCCATATCTCACTCATGAGGAGGACAAACAGTAGTGGGCTTAGGGTGTCTCCCTGCTTTACCCCTTATAAAAGGGAAAGGCTGCAATGTCTGACCATTAAGTCTGACAATGGCTCTAATATCCTAGTGTATATTTTGTATATTGGCCTACAATTACCACATTCGCTTTGATTGCCTTTCTTGTAAATTGGGATTATGATGTTGTTTTCCCATTCTTGTGGCAGCAACTTAAGGTCCTAAATCTTCTGGAACAGCATTTTAAGGTATTTAATCAATTCATAGCTGCCATATTTTATAAATTTCAGAGCTTTGCCATCTGGTCTTGGAGCTTTTCCTAGCTGGATTTTGTTGACTGCCAACTCCTCCTCGTCTTCCCCGATCACATCATCCATATCTTCAGGATAGGTGTCCTCTATTCTACCTCTCCTTCTGCAGTCTCTGTAGTTATGGTAAGGATGTTCTTCCATACTGAATTTCCTGTGGAAGAACTGCCTCTAGTCCTCTATCACTTCCTTTTCTTCAGTCACCAACTTCCCACGCATGTTCTTAACGTTCCTGACCGGTTTCCTGCATGGGCTAGTGGTTGCGCTCCACTGGTGGAGATTAACGACCCTCCGGTCTCCTGAGTTCAGTACACAGCGCACTTACATATAACAGAATAGTACACTATTCACATACACTGACACTAAGGACAAATACAGTACACACCCCAGGATCACCTCTCCTGGGTGTTTAGCCAGCAACCTGTTGTCCTTAGGCAAGGGGCTTCCATCATTGGGCCACCCGTATGGAGTATAGATGATTCATAGGAACTTACCAACATAATTAACTATATTGGCTAATTAAAAATGTGAAAGAATATAGTATTTTAATAATGTATAAATCACAATTTGTTTATTATATTGAAATCCATTTCTACTTGACACCACAGATTTTGGCGACCTAATTCTAACGATTGAAATAAAAAGTGAGTATCTTAATCCTACAAATTTTTTTGTGAGGACTTACAGATAGAATTATTTTACTGTTAACTTCCTTGTTCTTGAAGGTTCAGTACAACTTGAAAAGTTTTAACAGAGGGATGTACTATCAAAGTGCATTTCATAGCATCCTAATTTACAAATTGTTGACTAGGGGAGAGGGTATTTTATACTCCCTGACACCAGCAGTAGGTTCATCCTTCACCAATGTCAAAAATGAGATGGTTCACAAATGGTTGAATTTTTTATTTACTAGTCTACAGACTTCTATGGGGTGGGTACCAGTTATCTAAAAAACTTTTATTACATTAAAAAAAAGGTTTGGTTTTAGAAATGTTATTAATCGTAGTTTTTTAACATAAGACACCTAATATGCTGGAAAATGGTCTGTTAATTACTGATATTTGAGAAAATTGTAGAGTTTTTCCGAATATTTCAATATTATCTTAAAAGTAATTTATGTACCTTTAAAACTTCATAAGTTTTTGCTCAAATTATTCAATCAAATGTTTATGTAATTGCAATACTTTATTCATTTTAGGAGTGCGTAACAAACTGCTACACTATAAACTGCAACTAGATTTCAATTTCAAACTGTCGAACAAGGGATATTTAGGATCACTCTGAGGGTTGAAAGTCAGAATTGATCCTAGTCATCCTAAAAATAAGTTTAAAAACTTTGTTTGTTTATTCAGAAATTAAGGTGTAAAACCTACCGGTCATCAATGCCAAAAAACTTATGAATTAGTTCCTTATTTTAACATATTTGTGTTATTCTCTGACTGCACTCCCAACCATCTTCTCCTCATTTTATCAACAGTCAAATGTCTTCTCATTATTGTAAACCCTTACTGCCGAAAAGCTAGGCAGAGAAAAGAAATATACTTCGCAGAGCTCATTTTTGCTTCATAATGATTCTATCATGAAATTTATCAAATGGAATGAATTTCCACTATGATTGGTTGATAATATGAAGGATAATATATTTCTAGCCTTAAGTGGATTGAATGAGGATATTAAAAGTTATAAATTAATACAATTTAAATTTATTACAAAACAATATGGTCTTTGTACAAACATTATATTTTTCGCTTTAAACATCTTTACTGAGGCATCTTCTTATTAACCAGAGAGGGTTTAAGTTTAAAATGTAATTCCACTAAATATCGGTGTAAAATGGCCAGTGATCAAATAATACGTATATTTGAGTAAAATGTTGTTTTATAGGGCACATTTAAACATTAAAATTAGTTGAGCAGCAAATCTATTTTGTACTGGCTTGATAACAGATCGCAGTCTTGCACTAGTAGTATGCAGAAACTGGCCAGGTACTTTAATTGAAGCGCGATTTCTTCATGTTAACCAAGAAATATAATTATTAACTTCATTCTTCAGTTTCTTTTTGAAGCATTGGTTCTTGAACATGATATAAAATCTTTTCAAGCTTACTTATTTCTAATGCTGTTTCATCGATATGGACGGCGGCTTCTTTCCTTTTTCTAGGTTGTTTCGGCTTTAAACGCAAATTTGGAGATAATTTCAGCGTGGTTATGGTTCCTCTCGAATCACCGACAAGAACCAATGGCATCTTATGACCCGCTGGATTAAATGTAAGACAAGTAGCGATGTCGTCATCGGCGCATACAACGTATTGAGCACATGCAGCAATGTATTTGTTAACATTAAGATCATAAATATAGACACGACCTACAGCGGTGATTCCGGCAATAACGGTACTTGAATAGGGAGCCCACTCCACGTCCTGGACGGAGGCATCCAAATTGTAGATGAACAAAGGTTCAGGCCTCCCATCTTCCCATATCTTCATTCTCCAGTCACCACCAGCAGTCGCGAATATATCTGGAATAAATCTGTTATAACTGATTCTATAAACAGTCAGGTCATGAACCTTCATATGATAAAAATATGTTGAAGCATATGAAATGCTGCATTTGTATATAGTTCCAAAGGCAGTTCCAACCATAAATATTTCAAAATCTTTGGGATGGAATGTAAGGCAGGTAGGCATAGCTTTGAGTTTGAGTTGGGGACCATCTGCATTGATTTCGTGTTTGTCGATGTATAAAGTGATGACAGGTGAATGTAAAAGTTCATTCTGGAGTAGAAGCCATTTGCAAATGCGACCATCAGCACCTGCTGAGAAAAAACTCAGGTGCCTATCTCTATGGTCGTCACACCACAATACACTCCATACTTGACTTCTGTGGTTATGTTCAACAGTACTGCGGTACTGTGTTTCACAGTTTGGGGTCTGCATATTATGAACAACTACACTACCATCTTGAAGTCCGACACAGACATAGTAACACTTCCTCGGATGAAAATCTAAACATAACGCTCCTGAATCAAAATGTTTCACAAATTCTGGAAAAGAAGGATTTTTAAGCGTGAAAACGGACAAAACCCCAAGATCGTCGTTCTCAACGAAATCTAAAATACCAAACGTGACTCCAAAAAGGTCTTTGTAAGCAGGATTCCACTTTACTTGCGTAACTGCTATTCCTTTTGCAGGTGCATACTTGAATTCCCATAAAGGTAATAATACACCTTCTTCTATCCTGTACTTATCGCCGGGATCTTCGTAAAATTGGCAGTCTTGAGCGAGGTGATCATAGGTGTTTTGGTTTAACATCCTTTCGAGAATCTTGATACCTTCAGCCATTCTCTTATATATTGGGTCTTCAGTCTTTACCGGTTTCTTAATTGTACGATCTTCCTTCTTCACTGCTATGATCATTTTGGCCTGTCTTTCTTTTTCTTTTGCTTCCTGAATTGCAGCATAATCTTTCTGATAATGATCATAAATAATCCATTGCGAAACCTGACCTGTGATCTGGGCTCTTGGGTTGGGGGCTGTCTGAGTGCCCTTTTCCCTCGAAATACTTGCTAAGGTCAACACAGAACGGTCACTATAATTGAACCGATTAACTAATTTTTTCCCAGGAACATCATCTTCACGAGCATCGATGCGTGGAGAAATGCCTCCTTCTTCGCCTTCCCCTTCCTCACCTACATCTGATGATGTTTCTTCCCCCGCTTCCTCAGTTTCCAAACCTATTTCATCCAACTCAGTGTCCTTCCTACTCATCCTCTTTCGCTCATCTACCTTTGCTCTCAGAAGTCTTTTCTGCCTTTCATTGATTGCTGCCAGTTTTTGCGCCCATTTTTCTTCTCTCTTTAGCCTAATAGCTTGAACTTCTGCTTCATGACTTGAGGAATGAATTATGCAACCTTCTATTTCGTACAAAACTACTTCACGGCTATTCTTGATGACTTTCTGGAATTCCCTCTTTTCATGGTTGAATATAACTCTGTTGGTGTCGAGGTATGGATTGTCTGAGAGCAATGATCGTGTGATACCTTCATTCAACTGTTGGTTGGTCAACTCTTCAGGAATTAAATCCGCTAGCGCAGGTTTGATCACTAATTCTTCCTTACCCTCCCTGATTGCATCTTCGACACTCAGAGTATTTTCTTTTACCTGTGCTATTTTGTAGCGCCTTTCTCTGAACTTTTCCTCTTTCTCTTTAATTTTTTTCGCTAGGGCTATAGCTTCTTCGTCTTCTTCAGTTTCTCCAAACCCAAAAATTTCTTTTCGTTCTGGAGTACGAAGTTGTAGTTTTTCTGGTTCTTTGTGTTTGATTTCAGTTTCAGAAGGTTGCGTTTCGGTAGGACCAGTGGGTTCTTCACCCCCTTCATTTTTTCCGGGCATTTCGATATCTTTTATTCACACAATTTATTTACATCTATACATACCTAGAATTAAATAATAATATCGAAAAAATCCCTAACTTACGCCCTGCCCATTCCTCTAATGTTACCATAGAAACTAAATAATAAAGTTTCATAGAGAAAAACATATGTTTTCGAAATATCATATATATATAACTTTAATTACTTATAATACATTTTACGAACCATGTATTTTAAACTTCTGAGGATATTTAACCTATAATAATATTAAAGATATTGAAAACATTTATTTCAATTAAGTCCGGATTATATTAAGCGTATTTCAATTTAAATGTTTTTAAGGGGGGAAATCTACATGTTTGTAGTATTGCTTGATGAAAACATTTAATTAAATTAAAAAAAAAAGATTCCTTGTTTGCAACAAATACATAATTTTAGAATTTAAAGATATATATATTAAAAATAAGTAAATTGAATAACAAAAATATCATTTGCCTTATAAATGGAATTTAATATAAATCTCTCTTTTTTCATTTCATGATTATTAAAAAATGGTAATAATAATCATTGATTAATGATTAAGCATTCAGCTGACATTATTATCGACCCCAAAGTGGGACGCTAACCTTGTGGGTAACCTCCTCCCGATTGTGATAACTTATCAGATTATTATGTTGTAAGTGCTATGTGTAAAGAGAAGGAAGCTATTGTTTTCAAGTCATCATTTGAAGAAGCCAACTCTTCTCCAGACCCTTATATCGAAAAACTTAAAGAGCTTCATATAAACTGTCATCCAGTCAAAGCTTTAGATTTTGAGTTTTGTAACTTGGCTGAATTGGGTGAAAAATTGCAGAATCACGATCAATATGAGGGTAAATTTTGCTTCTTAAGTATTAAATACCTCATAATTTTTTTATTTCATGCAAGAAACATTGCCAGTTTCCTTCTAGGAATCATCTTTTCCAGCCCAAGGTGTGTCGCTGCTGTGGAAATGTGCGTTGCAGATTTGTCCCTGTGGAAATATAACAGAGCTTTTGTAGTTGGTGAAAAAACTGCAGAAACTGTTGCATCTAAGCTCGGTTTAGTCCCAGAAGGACAGGCATCTGGGAATGCGTCAAGCTTAGCATCTTATATACTCAATCGTTGGTTATTATCCCCAGTGTTTCGATAATACAGAACTTTTTTTTTATTTTTAATAATTTTTTGATTTTCAGAAACGATCAAAAAACCACTCCTGTTGCCATGTGGAGATTTAGCCAAAGAAACGTTAAGTGATATTTTGACCCAAGGGAATATCTCGTTGGATAAAATAGTTGTATATAAAACAGTACCTGATCCTAACCTCGAATCGTCAATAAAAAATATCCTTTCCTCTTATAAAATAAATTTTATTGTCTGTTTTAGTCCCTCCTCTATTAATTTTTCTCTCCCTCTTCTAAAGAAATGTGGAATTAATTTATCTATTGTTGAGGTAAGATCTTCATTTATTTTGAATTTTTTACATAATTTTTATTTTAGTTATTTAGTATTAATAGCAATATATTTTGTAATTCATTATGAAAGACTGTAAGAGCACACAAGTGTCACTCATACTTGGCAATGGATGATGCTTACTGATATACCATGTTCTATTTTTCTGAGTTATAATCTATACTATTATTATCACTGCTTTAGTTATATAATAGCTGTTAACTTCTGTTCACTGCACTTGTTCAAAAATGATAGTGCTGCTTTTCTTGAATATTGGCACATCTGACAAAAAAAAGGTTTTGATTTTATTTAGAATTGGAAGTATTCCAAAAACAGCACCATAGACTCCATTTGCTTTTTTTATTGAGGTTGTCCTACAGATTTTCCTAAAGCTATTGTTACGAATTAACTTGATACAAATAAATAATTTGTCGGGTGTGTCACTATTCAAGCAAAGTAGTGATTGACCAATCCTCAATAGATTCTTTTTAGTTGAGTTCAGCTTAAACTGCATAATAAAGATCATTTTATGGCAGTGCTTCCCAACCTTTTTTGGCTGCTGAATCTTGTTGGTATTAGTAATAAATGGCAGAACCCTCTTGGTGGAAGGAGTTTGAACTCAACATTATTATTTGACACAATGACATGGTCAAATGATATCTTTTCAGCCAAAGCTAAGAAAGGCTTGGATATCTACATGAAACCTATGTAAAATTAAAGAAAAACTGATATTGTAAGGTTCAAAACTGTGCTGCGTTGATGTAAAATGACCCATTTCTAAATTATTTCACAGAAGCCCTGGAAGAGCCTCACGGAACCCTGGGTTGGGAAACCACTGTTTTATGGTATCAATTAACTGACAACAACATTCAACCATTTTCCCATTGTCCATAAGTGAGTACACGCCTATTTGCCATGCCAAGTGACAGTAGTCAACTTGTGCCTCAATTGGTTTTATGTCAAAATGGTTGATAGTTTTATAATGGGTTCATTTACAGTGTTAGTTTATAAGTTGTTTAGTATTTACCAATTTCTGTTATCTCTTTATTTAAGAAATTTTAATTCTATAACTTTTCTAATATATTTTTTAACATGGCTTTTTTCATTGCCCTGTTTAATTTTAAGTTCAGTCTCCTAATAATTACTATATAATACAAAATGTTGGTTGTTTTCTTAAATGATAAGGTAATAGAAGATCAAATACTCTGTAGTGGAAACCAACTATATAATTTAAGGGGTTGTTGGAGAAGTAACCCTGAAGGATTAGTCTGATCGAGGTAGACTGTGATCTATAAGGTCAGGTTGATTCCATTGTATTGTATAGACCCATCTTTGTCTTTCTATGAAAATACTTGATGTTGAAAAGTTTCATCACCGCTGTATCTAAGAAGCTGAAACTTTGTCTTATTGAGAGTTTGAATTAATAAGAAAAAATTTATTATTTTTTCCTTGCTATGCTTATCCCTGTGATATTTTTCCTCTTTAAACTTGACGTGAAGTCATATTTCAATCTTAATATCAATCAAAAGTTCAATCTTATAACAGTATTGATTACATTGTGTTGTGAAGAGTATGGTCCACCAGATTTCCTAAGTTTTCTTTTCATGCGTTACAAACATTCAAATCTAGGACTTTCCTTATTAAAAATTGAAGTATGTATTCAATTCCTACTTTTTTGGCTAATAAGTATGAATTCAATTTCTACTTTTTTGGCTATTTTTTTTAATATTCTGAACTCTACATTTCACCTAGCCATTTAACTAAACAATCTTCAAAACAATGGAACATGTCATTTCCTTTTTTAGTCTACATTGGAAAATTTCTTCTCTTTTTCTTACTTGTTGAAGGAGTGAATGAAGATATCCCAAAAGACTAATTTTTTTTTTTTTTTAATTCTACCTTCTATCTCTTCAATAACTTTCCAGCTGATTGAGCAGAATCAGGAAGTAAATTTTTTTTGCACTCATCTTTAATTTATTTAAAATAAAACTGAAGAAGACAGATTTATTGAGGGGACTACTTGGTAACTATGAGTTCTTTCAGTAAGAGCTCTTAACCGTCAAGGAATGAAAAAAATTTAAGTTACCGATCTATATATTTATAGATCAATAACCATAGCGATTTATATTTGTCTAAATATAAAATTTGTCTTTGAATCATCAAGAGCTTGTCAACGGAACAAATGTTGAGTTTGAGTTATTGAGTCAACGATAGTCAGTTGTTTACCCTTTCTGTTGAAATTTTCCCCTTTATTTGGGTATTGGTATTATATGTACTGTATTTATTTTTTACCTTGTGTAATATTTATAAGATAAATAGATAAGTACAGATTTAATCTGTACCTGATGTAAACTTATTAAAGTATTAACAGTACATGTACTAATACTGTATATATTTTTGTTTTCAGTGGATTGCTATAGGACCTACAACTGAGAATTGTTTATTGAAACACAAACTGAAAGTAGGTTGCGTTGCTGATAAACCTACACCTGAATCTCTAGCCAAAGCAATGAAGGAATTTCTTGGATAGAATATGAAAAATTAATGTTTTTATAATCTTTATTTAAATTTAAATATAAAGTATTTATTTGGATTTAAAAGCAGTATAAGACTTGGAGTAATATCTATTAATTTGTTTTATAATTATTTATATGTATAAAATACAAGGTTGTTAATGACAAAATGGTTGTTATAGAATTTATTGATATTTATCTGTTACGTATTTATTAAATAAAAACAATATTATTTTTTGAAATGAACTTTAATTTTTGCCAATTTTTTTTTTTTTATAATTTCAGAAAATTCCCTGCCAATTTATTCTTTTTTTTTAACAACACATTTGGATTTTCTGGTTGTCGTTGCCTGCACTTCAACTCTCCAGCTATATTTATTTTACTTGATCGTTGAATTCAGTAGTCCACAGAAAAAAATAATAATAATGTTACCTCAAACATCTTTTTATTTCTAAGTTTTCTTCTACATTTCAGACCTACTTTTCATCATCATTGTCTGTTTTGCTTCATTACAAGCTTTTTGAATAATGATATGAAAGAAGAATTTTTGTTAATGAAATCAATATTTTGGTTCATAGATTTTTTGTATGCATTCTTGTCGACAGTATATTCTTAAAGTATTATTATTTTGTAAGTTAATTTTTAATAATACATAAATTTAGTTTCTTATTTTTTTTTATTTAAGATTTCTGCCCTCATAAGTTAGTTTAGCCCCAACTCCAATATTAATTTTTTTGTTTGTGCATTTCCGAATTGGTCTAAACAATGTAACTTTTAATTAAATGAAAGCCCTAAATACAACTGCTAAAAAAAATTAATTTTAAGTCAGGGCCTTTTAATTTATAGATATTAAATCTACCGATAACACTATGGAAAATAATAGCTTATCAAGAAATTTTTATATCATCATCATCAATCGGCGCGACAACCCATTACTGGGTCCTGGCCTCCTCAAGCAGCTTCCTCTAGTTCAATTGGTTAAGTGCAGCTGCTCTCCAATTCCTCACTCCAAGCAGATTCCTTGAATCCATATTAACACCATCCAACCATTGAAGCTTTGGGCTTGGTTTTGTTCCATGTAGGCACTTTGAGAAGTTTTTTGGGATCTCCCCAGAAATTTTTATAAGTGGATGTAATTTTACAAAATTTAAATTTGTTCTGCTCCATGATTTTCTTCACAACTCCATTTTCGGTATAGCCTTTTTTTTTTTTTTCCAATCGTCATATGTGTTAACATATCAGAATTGGAAGTACAGATTACCTTGAGTGCAGGTGTGAAGAAAAGATAATAATTATTAACACAGAAAAACCTGTATCAGTTAACATTTTGTTCTTTAATTACTGTGACTACTTGTAATGTAATAGTAAAAAACATCACTAGATTATAAGTTTATTTTTTAAATTTTATTTATTATTTTTTGTTTAAAGACTTCAAAGTTACTGAGTGGCATGCCAAAGTGATAAGGCACTGTGCTACTAACTCCAAGGACTGACTTGGGTTCTAATCAGGCTGTAACAAATAATTGTTTATTCTTTTACTGTTGGTTCCAAAGCCCTCAGGAGTCCACTCAGCCTCATGGAATGGTTACCCTTAATTTGGAAAAAATCTGGCAGTCTAGCATGATTCTGACCAAATCACCTCCTTGCACAATCCTTGGTCGAGTATCAGCTCTTTCTCTTAAAGTACTCCACACCCGACCCTTTATGGGTTGTAGTGGCACAGATTTATTTATTTATCATTTAAATACTTCAAAGTTACTTTATTATGATTTATCTTTTTTTTAATTATTACTCAGAAGTCTACAGCCTACTAAACCAAAATTTAGACCATCTGTGGCTGACTAAGTCAGAATTTGAACAATCTGTGGCCCACCCCACTCCTGACTCCCACTCAAACAGATCCCCTCTGGAAAATATTTGATAGCTATGATGCTAAAAGTACATTCTGAAGTACTTTAATAATATACTTAACCGATAAAACCAGTTTAGTTTTAAAATTAAAACAAAAGTAACAGTGACAATATAGCAGTTTTAACAGTAATTCCTCATTTAATATCACTGTCCTAGTTCAACAGTGTAAGATCTATATAGTAAATCACAGATCATAGTATACACATATATTTGATAAAATCTAAATAAAAAATTTTGTTTTGAGATTTTACAGTTTTGAATAGTATAGATCTTACTATTTATTACTAAGATTACTTGCATATCTCAAAATAACTATTTTTTGAGATCTTATGGGCCATCTATGTGTCGCTGACCACTAGTTAGAAACCACTGTTCCCAAGGGACAGGATAAATAAAAAGTTTATTATAAAATATTGCATTTATGAGTGTTAATTTGATTATAAAATGCAAAGGATATATTGACTAATCGAAAGTTGCAACTGAGTGGCATTAAGCGGTGATGTAGGCACGGCACACATCCACATAGTTAAATTTTTCATTTTTTTACTTTGGTCTCTCAACTCACTTAAAATAGTAGTTTTTTAAGTGCAATTAGATTATGCTAAATGTTATGAGAATAAAAAAAATCAATATTAAAATCTATGTTTTATTATTATTATTAAAAACATTTATTTCCAAAATCTCAAAAATTAAAAAAAAAAAAATGAAGAAAGTTAATTATTTCACATAGTTAATGAAATAGGCTCCTGTACCTAAATCCTACTGCAGTTTGACTAGTTGTATTTGTATTTTCATAGTATATATTATTATATATACAATTTATTTAAATAAAATTGAAAATGTCATTAATAAGTCATTCTTGAAATTTGTATTTAAAAATGAAAAATAGAGTTTTGATACATCAAAATCATCTATAATTCTAATTTTCTATTTATTATTTTACCTACATGTTAGTAGGTCAAACTAATCTCTAAATAGTACCTATCTATTGATATATTTTTCAATCAAACCTACATTAAAACGATTTAATTATTTTTTCTGTAATACACAAACTTATTTCTATTTGTATTTTACAAACTGAATTGAAAACAGAAAGATTAACAACTTTTCACCATGAACTGAATTATAATAAATGAAAAAGAATAAAACATTAAACATGAATAAAATTGGTGAACATTTTTACAACTACATGATCACTTAACTATTAATAAATAATCAAATAAATCAATAACAAAGGTTTGTTCTTTTCTTAATAATTGTTAGGATTAATTTTACTTCTAGAATTAAATATTAAATTTGTATTTATAAAATAACCAGTGAATGGTTGAGAAAAATATCTGTCAAGTTAACAAGAAAAGATGAGCAGCTATTTTAAATTGTCTTTATAAAAATAAACAATTATTTTACAGTAAATACTAGTTCAAATTTCATTAATTTAAGATTGAGGTATCAAATAAAGCTATTGTTTCAAGAATCTAATTTTCTATTTCAAATCAAAGTACTATCACATGTGTGTTTTATTCAATAATTCATTTCATGATCAAATATAATAAATAATACATTATATATACTTAAGAATTATTTTTAAACTTGATCCAATAAATTTTCAAAACTTGGTTTTGCACCCCAGTGGCAAATCCATCAGAACGACACCAAGTTTATTTTAAAAAAATCCAAGTTCTTATGGTTTTAATTAGTAATTATTCTCATAACCACTACTGCTTGCTGTAAGGTACTCTAATAATCCTACATAAACTAATTATTAGATGATTAAACATGCTAAATATATAATAGCATTTCGATCTTTATTTTCAGTACTGATTCAAACCTAGTAACTGAAATCATACTACTAGGAAAATTATTATTGATGTTTCTTCTAAATTTTCTGGAATCAACTACATATTTTAATTGATTTCATTTATCAGAAAAACGACCATATAAACTAAAAGTTGACACTTAAATAAATTATTTCCATCTTTATAAGGAGCTTAGATGTTTAAATAATAAATAAGTTCACCAATGCAGAGTAGTTGTATTTCTCTTAAATTATGAATTATTTAATAATATATTAAAAGAATGAATTATTTATGAGTATTGATATATTACTTATGATGGATTATGTATTATTTTAAATCAATAATATATAATAAATAAAAGAAATAAACTTTCTTTATTTATTTAATTAAAAATATTGAGTTAGAGATATTTCTTTATTCAACAACTTAAGAAATTTATTAATTATAAAAATAAGGAATTTGTCATATTTCAGTATCCAAAAAAGATTAGGAGAGATGATCCAATAGGAGCTCTTTGCTGCAAGGTGAAGCAAATGACTGACTCATTTCTTATAGCTTGCTATCAGGGTAGCAGGAGAAAGCAGTTGGCTATGGAATCCAAGACCTCTTCTAATTTTATAACATCCTAATACAAACTGGTGATACCTGAAGGAATACTTTTAGGAGTAGAAAAATTAAATTAAATTATATAGTTTAATTTTTATAATTAGTTTAATAAAATAAGTAAACAAATTAAATTATTTAAATAATATTTTATTAATTTTACCCATTATTTAATTGGTGTGATGGATGATAAATTTAACTTTAAAAAAAATTAATAATTTATTTATTCACTAAAGTATCATTGATTCATCATCATAAATTCTAAGTAAATTTTGCAATAATTTTGTTGAATTTCAATTTATTTGTGTTGAATTTATTTTTAAAAAATAATGAAATCATTAAAGGATGAGAGGGACACAGTATTACCCAAACGTCCTAGGAAAGAAAATTATGAACCATTGTGTTTCTAGTTTTTAATTTTTTAACAGGAGAGTAATGAAATTTTGAAAATTTCAAAAAAGTGTAGGTTGGATGATGAAAAAATTAATAAATTTTCATCATATTGAGGTTGTTTTTTTAAACATGTGTACTTGCAAGTAATAAATACTATGAAGTAGAAAAATTAATAATTAGTTGTACGTAAAATTTACAAAACAAAATCAAAACGTTTTGGACTAACATAGTTTCACACTTTAAATGTATTATTTCAATTTCTTGAGACAGGTAATTATTTATTACATAAATCAAAAATTGTATCCTTATTTGTCTCAACACTTTTTATTTCAACAGTCCAACGTTTCGGTCATCCTCAAGGACAATCTTCAATTATAGATTCTTCCTCACATTAAAATTTAAA
The DNA here is from genome assembly GCF_000696795.3 of Halyomorpha halys. Lineage (NCBI taxonomy): Eukaryota > Metazoa > Arthropoda > Insecta > Hemiptera > Pentatomidae > Halyomorpha > Halyomorpha halys. The sequence goes on from NW_027106661.1 coordinate 258,426, forward strand.
ATTTGTTTTGCAGGCTATTTTGCCCAGATCATTAATTATTAGTTAAAAACCTATTTTTTATTTAAAATAATAAATATCTAAATCTTCTTATTTTAAAATTATCCACCAAATCACTACCATATACACAAACTATTTATTATTTATTATAAATCTAATTTTTGTCTAATACTGGCAATAAATGAATAAATCTTTTCTTCTAGTAGATATAAAGGTCCTCCCTCACTCACCTTAAACAGCCTACTTTTTTTATAATAATCGTGAATATATGTGTATAATGTTATTAGTGTTTGCTATTTATTTATTCAGTAGTAGGGTGAGTACTTTTTTATTAGAACTAACTTTACCTTTTTTGAATTAAAACATGAAAAAAAATACAATATTCTTAAAAAAAAATCTGTGTCCTGATGATGAAATGATGAGATGAGGAGAAAAATTAAAATTCTATAAATGTGATGCCTGGACATCAGTGGTGTAGTCGTAAATTTTCGTGTGTGGGATCGCTTATCATCTTCCCCACCCCTTTACAAGGTGGTTTCTGAAGTGCTCATTGAATTTTAGCATTAAGTCAGTGTGTATTTAGTTGACAGCTAATATGAGAAATAATAAACCTTCCTATATCGCTGAATTCCTTACCTTGCAATTGTCTATCCCACTCCTTGAACATCAGAACCAAACCAATCAACATTTATACTCTATCATATAAAACTGTTCACTTTGAATAACCCTTTCCTGTCTATTCCTCTTCCTTTTGGAATTCTTTATATATTTCTATCAATAATGCCTCTTCCCTAACTTCCTTCACCTCCTTAAATCTCAATCTTCTGATAAAAAGTAAAATTTATGTATAACCAATCTTTTTATTAGAAATAGAAGTACTTTTATTCCAAAGCTATGTATATATATATATATATATATATATATATATATTTTTTTTTTTTTTGTGGGTCTTGAGGATCTGCCAATAATACAACTTTATTTAGGCAACGCTCGCAACTATATTGTTTGCATAGTCATGCCCTATAATGAGAAAAAACAGTTTTTTAGAACAAACATTCTCTTCAAATAGTAGCCACAAAACTACAAGTATATAGTGTAATCTCTGACTAATAAATATTACAATCAAAATATGAATTACTGGGAGTTCATTGTAATTTTCCATTTACTTTTTTTACTAACTTATGTTGTGTTTGTATCTTTTTTAGTCCTGACGAAGCCCTGTGACATGGGGCGAAACATTGGCTCAATTAAAATAGTTGTTACTATTTGAGGTTTATTTGACCTCACCAGGACTATATTCCATTTATTACAAAATATAAATTGTATTAAACCATATTATGATTGTAATATTTATTAGACAGTTTACTTATAGTTTTGTGGCAATTATTTGAGGAGAATGTTTGTTTTAAAAAACTTTTTTTTTCTCAAAAATTTCATTGTAGAGCATGACTATGCAAACAATATAGTTGTGGAATGTCGCTATAACAAATTTATATTATTGACTGATCAAGACCCCAAAAAAAAAAAAATAAAAATATATATACCTACAACAGTTGAGAAAAAATTTATCAATATATATATTACTTATTTCCACTGTTTTTGTTCTTAGGGAACTTGGTCCCAGAATAAAGATATTCATTTCATTAAAATATTTTTTATTTTTCCCTTCATTTATTTTTTCTTACAAGATGTTAAAAATTAATTATCTAATAAAAATTATTCATCTTTTTTTCCCACAAATTATGATTAAATTCATAATAAACTGATGTATTTTGCTGTTAAATAAAACATCCAACCAACCATTTGCTGTTAAATAAAACATCCAACCAACCAAATCTACATCATGATTTGGATAATGATATAATGATACTTTACCAGCAATGATTCGCATACTATGCAAATAGGACATCTAGATGGAATAGTCAAAATTGATAAGTCTGCCAAGTATAACTAGGGAAATAAAAAATGATGGTTGTTTCAAAACGTTAAAAAAAATAATTTTTCATTCAGAGTTCCATATCTTTATGACTACCAACAACACTAAAAACCTAATAGAGCATCATTTAAAGAGGAGTGAATTTCCTAAAATATGAGTGCTAAAGGAGCTGTTTACGGTCAGTAGTTTCCGAGTTATACGTTTTTAAAAAGCAATATTTCATAAAAAAAATAACAGAAAATTCAGTAGTTGGTGAATTCATTTTGAGAAATCTAGATCTCAGGAGCCAGCAGACATATAGATGTCCATAACATTTGAATTAAAGCTAAATGCATATGCTATAAAGTAGTTTATCTTTTTATTTATTTATTTTTATTATCTGTTTATCTTTCTACAAGAAGTAGTTTTTGTGATATTTGCTAAAACAAATTCACAAAAAGTCTATTCTCAATGTTTTGAAAAAGAATTTGGTTTATGAAAAATTATACCTCAGAAACCATTACACGTGTAGATAACTGTCAGGACTCAAATTAAAGGTTGAATGTATTACAAAGGAATTTATCAAGTTCACATTCGAAGGAGAAGTAATTTTGATGATATTAAAATAAATTCATAAAATGTTGATTTCTAGTTGTTCGGAACCATCTCAGGAACCATCTTTTGAAAGGAAATAACCCAAATTTTTTTTTTAACTTAAAAGAACTCAAAAATTAATTTTTTTTGTATTTTTGGAACGGCCATTATTTTTTAACCCTGCTTACTACGGTTGGCAGATTCATCAATTTAAGCTTTTAACTGTATATAGTCTTTATTTCATGAAAACATCGAGACAGTTGTTGTTTTACCTAACAAATAGATATAAATATACGTAAGAGTATTACGTAAGACTATTACCATCGTGAATAGTAAAGAATTTGTCGATTGAAAATGAGAGATGATTACAAATCCAAGTTATTTTTTAAATATAATTTCAATATTGTTCTGTTATAAAAGTATTGGGACAATAGGTTCAATGAGACAATAATAAACACCTTTTCACAAAATATAACATAATATAATTATTTTTTTACAAAACATTTTAATCACACACTCTCCATACCAGTGATCTAATAACTAATAAATTTGCACTGTCATTTGATAATAGAAACAAAAAATAAAATAAAGTACAAAAAAAAAACACATTTACATTTTACTTCAGTCCTGTGACAATCAGGTTATCAATGACAGTTATACGCCTATTAAAATGTACATACATTAGTCTAAAAGTTTTGTTAGATCTTAAAAGTTGTACATTCTATAATATAGCAAAAACTTTTTAAAATTAAAAAAGAAACGAGATTGGTAACATTTCGTGCAATGTCATTTTAAAAGTTTTTTTCATTTTTCATATAACTATACATACATAATAATATTTATAAAAGACAAATACATTTGAACGAGGTAGGCTCTGTCGTAAACTTACAAATAATATGTACTTCTATTGCACGTATTTCCAAATATTCTAACAATTTCATCTAAAATTTTTAAAACATTTCTTATCTTTTTTAAATTTCTATTTTTAATAAATGAGAAAATGTTATAAGCCACTTTTTTTTTTTTACTTATTTTTAATTCTAACTTGATAATTAAAATAAGGTCTTTATTAGCATCACCCACGTAGCTTTCCCTTTCCATTGATATTGTATCAACATACAATTTTTTTTATTTTAAATATTTTCTTATAAAAGTACAGTCTTCAGAGTTCATTGTTTCGTGGGTGGCTGTAAGAGCAAGGTGGCTGAAATTAAACCAATAAAAGAAGACAATACAGGCAGGTGTGGCAATGAACACTTAGAAATTTGGCAGTGAAGCACTCATGGCAGTTTTGTATAGGCAATTCAGACTACCGTCATACCATAACAATAAAAATTAATACAATTACTAACCTGATACAAATAAGCAATTATATCCAATTCAACCCCTATATATCAAGTATACACAAATAAAGACAGAATATCAATTGATACTAAACATATTTAGATATTTTGAGGCAACATTAAAATGTCATAAATGTTTTTGATTGCTAACAAAATTGCTAATCACTGTCATTTACTTGCTATTTAAATAAACAGTTTGCAACACTAAAATTTATAATACAAAAGATGAATAAATTCATGAATAAAGAAATTCCAAACAAAAAAAAATAAATAAAATTATACAAATTAATTTTATTATTCTTAAACATTTTTCTTTTTTTGATAAAATTCACCTTTCTTACCTGCCTGTATTTTTCAATAGTTCTAATTATAAATGCTTTTATAGATAATTAAATTTAGAAAAGAAAAGGGCGAGTGAGTACATATAAAATGAAATGTGGAATTGTAGCTCCGACAGCCATGGTCAACCTTCCCTAAAGAAACAAAGAGAACCAGGTCCCACTCACTACAAAGTGAGGACCTTCAACAACATTGACACAAAAGACATACTAACTGTTAACATTACATTTATATATTATTCAATAAATTCAATATTATAAACAGTAAGTATATTTACAAGTTAAATAATTGAAGGCATGAATTACTGTGAAAGAATATTATTAAAGAATTAAAAAAAAAATTGACATGGGATATAATGTCTGTAATGAATGAAATATGGGACATCAGAAACGTAAAATTCTATATCTTTAGGTTGCTAAAGCAGCCTTTTAAGTTTTTAATTGACCCGCGACGTGCGAATTGCCTAGGACGGTTATCCAACTTCTCTTCTTTGCTAATTAGAAACTATAGTTAAATTTTAATATTCTTTTTTATTTTTCATACAGACACAAATCACCTACATACATATATATATATATATACTTTATTCATCTGGTATTTGCACGACATAGCACCTGAGCAAATCAACTATAACGCCCAATAAACACAGTCCGTCACTTTTGCTGTCGCATCGCTTTGAGTTGATCCACATGTTGAGCGGCGCACATAACAAAAGGCACCTTAAGCATTTCTCCCAGTCTTAAATTTAACCAATCTACTAACAATTATTGTTTATATTATAATTAAAAATTACCTAAATATTACATTTATTTATATTATTTATAATATTTACACATAATAAACAATAACTTTTCAATATATATATATTTATTCATTCTGTATATCCACAGTACAGCCAAAATATATACATACATCATCTTATTTATCTGTAAAATAAATACTCCAGAAGAAGAAAAAAAATAACTTTTATATTTCAACTAATAATAACAAATACTTTTTTTTTTAAATTTATCCTTTGTTTAAAAAAAAAATATATATGTACAGGACAAATTGAAAATGTCCTTAATGTGACTACAATTTTTTTTTTGTTTTAATTTGTACAAATTATAATTAAAAATATATTAATCACAGCCGATTTGTGGTGGACAAGCGCACCAAGATCAAAAACCAAGAGTAGCAAGTTGAAAATCACAACCTTACTTTAGCAAACTAACTGGTTAGTAATAATTTGTATTTCGACTAAAATAAAAGAAATGAATTATTGCTACTGCCACATTCTATCGTTAACAGTAATGAACACTAAAAAAGTGCTCTTTATTTTTTTTATTTTTATTTTTTTTATTTTTTTTTTAAAAGGGAAAGCGAACATTAAGTAAATATCAATTATCCTAAATTTTAAAAATTGACTACGTTTGAGAAACTACTGAGTGAGGAGACATAATTATAACAACGACCTAAGGAGAATAATTAAAATCATAAAATGATTTTATTCGGTTAATTTTTTATAATTAAAAAAACCTTCGACCATCTAGTAATTGCACAACCCTCGCACCTACATAACCCGCACTCTGTAACCCTTAGTAATTAGAACCTCTCTAAGGCGACCCTTCCTTTAGTCCTACCCGTTACTTCTTTGAGATACATTTAGAATCGTTGCCAACCAACTAAATGTTGATCCCGGACAAACCATTCATATCATTTAATGAATCTTTCATTACCTCCTTGTATCCAAATACTTTGTCGTAAAATGACACCACTCTGGCAGTTTAAACATTCCTTAGAAATAAGTAGATATTGTTTAAAATTATTTTGTTGATTTCCTCCGAAAAAGGTACAACTACAAGTTTATATCAAGATATAAAAAAAGGCAGTATAGTCTTTGAATAAAACAATTCATAGAAAATGTATAAAAAGACGAATCTATTACACAACACTGAGGCAGTATAAATTACCACTGGCTAGCTGTGTCTGATGTATGCATCATAAGCATGTTTACATCGAAATGATAGAACATAAAACAAATTAACTCTGAATGTTTCTTTAACATAAAGTGGGAGCAATATAAAAAAATATATTTTTGAAATTTATGAAATGCTTCAACATATTACTACATGATATGTACATTTTACAACAATTTAGTAATATATTTTCTTAATTAACTGAAAATTAAAAAAAAAGAGATTAAATTCCTGAAATAAAAAATTTTCACTTATAATAGTTTGATTTCTATTCAAATCACTTAATACCTACTAATAACTGTTTTAATAAACTTTCTTTATTATGAAATATTTTACAACATAATTATTTTAGAAGGGGATTTAGTATACCCTTAAACATCAGAAATATTCATCAAGAGGAATAATTTGTTTATAATGTTTTCTTAATTAATACTATCTATCTAAAAAACAGACTCATCAATTTGGAGTTATCAAAATTCATAGAAATTTTAGAAATTCTTGAATATTAAAAACAATTTATGCAAATGATAACTAAGCGTAAAAATATTACTTAATGCAGAGGCAGAACATCTTACATCGATATCAGAACTTACATAAAATATACAATGTTGATATATTTTATATTGCAATTCATATTGAGAAAATTTAAGTGATAACACTACTCCAGTCTTAAACTTTACCAAGCAAGAATGGAATATGAATTAATCAAATTACAAACATCATACAACAGAAAATTTACAGCATGTGTTATAAGGCTAAGATGCGCTTCAGTGAATTTCAATTTACAATAATGCTTTAAAATATCAGAGTTTTATCAGGAGACTTACTACCAAAGTGTGTGCAACTTTATCTCTTGTTCAGTAACAATGTAGTTTTCATTACATATCTTCATTTTGAAACAATCGGACATCCAAGATTATAAAAACATTAACCGAGACCCAATTTGATTCTTTTATCAGATAAAAGTTGGTGTAAAACTAGATTCCCAAGTAGGTCAGATTCATACATGAAATCGGCACGAGAAATAGAAACTCGGTGCAATTCAAAGAACATTGGTAGGCAAAGAGTATAAAATTATAGTAGAATCTCACATATCCAGATCCTTATTATGCTGAATGTTTATTTTTTCTACATTTTTTTTAAAGGAAATCATATTACATAATATTGACGAAAATTCTTAATTTTAATTACACAATTGGAGATGTATTTACAAAGAATTTTAACAAGAGAACATTTTAAATGTTAATTAAAAGTTTGTAAAATTAAAATTGGGTTAATCATAGTTTATGTGAAAAAAATGACTGAAATAATTCTAAGAAATGTATAAAAGGAAGGAAACTAAATTTTTTTTGGGATGATCAGTCAAAGTGATTTTAAAAACAAAGAATTCCTAAGATCTTTCAAGAATTTTCAATGTACATATATCATCTCTTAACCAGAATTTCGTATTCCTCGGAACAGCCCTGCCCTCATTATTCTGGATAAATGGAGTTCTACAATAACTTGAATGCAATGGAAACAGTCGTCTGGGAGGTATAGCGATTCTCACGTGTTGACATCCCATATTTCGGCAAGGAATGGGGGTAATTTCTTGTTTTGCAACTTTAGTGAGAAGCACATTTCAGAATTTTGGTTGCCTAGCGTGCGAAGTTCTGTCAAAACAGATAGCAGTTTGGCGAATATAGCAGGCGACCTTGGTCGTGATCTGTTGTCTACGTAGGACTTCAAAGCTTCTAGGTAAATTTCTTGAATTTTCTCAACCTTCCAGCCTTCAATTAGTGCAGGTCTCTCTGTAAAGAACATATTTTTTAAAATTCAAATTTGAATTAAATGTAATATATTACATAATAATGTTTCAAGGTCATAATGTTTCGCTGTATTATTAATTTTCCTTCTGACAAACATTATATAAATAAATTACAAGTTGATTTATCATAAATAATTAGTTTATTTAATTTATTAATAAGACACTAGCTTTTTAATTTCCATACTCCAAGATAAGGAAGGTATTGTAACCAGAACAAATTTTTAGTGCCTATTTTTCAAAATATCTTTACGTTTCAGAACTGTCAGAATTTAAAAAAAAAAAAAATAGGTATATTCAGGCGTGTGTCTATACCATAATTATGGAAGATAGGCTGATTTTTATGCTTTTTACTTTCACTTACCATAATATGGAATAACATATAGTATGGGGAAGGTATTGGGATTTTGTAAAATTTTGAATTTGAGTTTTAGATGAAAAAACATGGTTTTAGGTCTTTAAAGTCCAAATAACCAAAAATAAATTAAATTATAAAAATACTAAAACTCTTGGAGTAAGAAACAACAGTATTAAAAACTAAATTTTCTACTAACTAAATCTGGTGATGCCATGGTCCTGACTAGGACAGATAAGAGGAGTTCTACAGTATTTGAATTCTTTTAGTGATAAAAAACTAAAATAATGTAAAGTAAAATTACCAGAGAAAATGACTATTGCGGTAAGGAGGGCGTATTCAGCGTTGTCTACCTTCATGTTGTACATATGTCGACAAAACCTAAGGAGGTCTTCAATGACATCGCCCATGCCTGCGAGGCTGTAGGATTCCCTGTTATAGGGTTGGTTGTTGGCAAAAAGGATAGAATCAGTATTGGCATCATACTTTCTCGCCATCCTTAACATCATCACTTCACTTGAACAAGCCTAAAAATATTTTTAAAATAGTACTTTTGAAACTGACAATTTGAAGTCATGAGTTAAAATATAATGAAATGCTTGAATAAAGAAGTCATTTGAAAGAAATCCTAAATTAATTTTAGGGACATAGACAAATATAATATTTCAGCGAAGATTTTAACCATTTAAAGTGTTTTTTCTTGAATGTAGACTAATGTCCTTATTACTTATAGTATAATAATAATATCAAGACAATAAAATATGCATAAATCTTGAAAACCCTGTAATTTAATGATAAAATATTACTAATATGAAGATGGTCGGGGTCATGGTCAATTATATATATATACATATATATAATTTTAGGCAAACTAAAACTCATGTCAGTTTTACTATGTCAAAACATCGATATGTATAAATAATTTTTTGATTATTTATGTTCTTTTTACTGACCGCATCCCCCAATCATCTTCTCCAACTAATAAAATATTACTATTTTGTTACAGTGTAAATTGGCTAAGAGGATCCTGAATTAATTATATATCTAGTATTAATAATTATAATGAGGTTCTGACACTTTTATTTTATTCCCTTCCCTTGCCATTTCTGGCATACGGGGTGTGGCAGCAGTGGTGTAGTGCACTGGGGTTTGCGCATGCCTCTGCTTCCAAAAATCAACAATTTTGAGGTTCTGACACTTAAACATTGAAATACCTGTGTTTCAAGGAAATTTTGTAATTAAGATTGATTTCTAAGATTTTTTCGATGTTGACCTCTGTAATTGGAACTTTGTTGGTAAATAGCAAGTATAAGTAATATAATTTATCAGGTTTGGGCAAGTTGTTGAATTTCTCCCACAAATACTTTATTTTTCAGTAAGATAAATAAATATATAAAAGTGCACAAAATGTTGAAACGAAAGAGTAATTCATCAACAATCATTAACAAATTAAAGCTATTGCTGGATTATGATAGCAGAAAGCTACATGACAAACTGTGTATGGAGTTTAAGGTACTAAAGCCTATTGCTCATAAAATTATTGAAAACAAGGAGGCAATTAGTTCTTAGTGTATTAACAGAAAAGGAAAACTAACATGAACCAACTCAAATAGGACCTTCTATAAATAGGACAAATTTATTTGTTTTCATTTGGATCCTTGTACTTAGCCTATTCTGCATAAATATTAAATTAAGTTTTTGCAAACATGTTAAAAGTATTAGAATAACTAAGGATGCAACTGTGAAATGAAAATATATCATGATATTCATTCAAAACTCAAACTCCCTCTATCTGAGATTCAAAAGTTTAACTAATTCAATATTTTAAGAATTATCAACAATATTCACTATGGAAAACTCGATGGATAAAATCTAGATTGAATTTATACATAAAATTTATCATTCATATTTCATATATCCAGACCGCATATTTTATCATAATCAAGGTTTTGTAAAATATACATAAATTTAGGGATGGTTTTCTCAAGAACTCTAGTAACGATGATTGGTCTAATTATGGAATAAGAAATGATGAAAAGTTTGAAATGTCTACATAAAAGATCAGAATTAAGGAAATAATGTTAAATAGTCTTTTTTAAGGCTGATTTTTATAAAAAAAATATTCACTTTAAGAAGAGCGATCTGATCTTCTCTTAACAGCTTATCGAAACCAGGTAACCGCTTAGCGAACTCAACTATAAGTTGTACTGTAAGGATTGTGATTTCAGTGAGATGCCTAAACCTTTGGTCACTTTGTTCTTCATCCTCGTTAGGAGTATTCTATAAAAAAAACACATTTATTAAAACTCAAATGAAATTTCATTTTTATCTACCCAAAATAACTAATACGAGTTTGAAAACTCATATTTATCATTTAATTTAAAATTAAAGTTCAACATACTAATTGAATTTAACACAACGAAAAAAGTGCATTTAATTAATTGGCTCAAAACAAACAAAATAATCTAAAACATTGGTTTTAAATAATTGTAATCAAAAGTCTTACTTTTGTATAAACATCAAATCTAAAAGTTAATAAATGCTTTTCTTAATGTTTAAAACAATAATTTATGTCAAAAAAATTAAGCAAATATACATCAAACACGAGTCCATTTCAGCTCAGAGCTCTGAATAGGTTTAGATTAAATTTAATTGTATTGTTCATTTTTAAAATACTCAGGAATAAATAAACATTGAAGTATTTTCAAAGAAGACAGCAACATTTTAGTTTGCTCAATCCCTAATAAACAACAAACAAATAGAATAAAATTGCAATAATTCATACTGTCACTCACAAGATTGGTAAATTAAAATTCAGAGCATTTTTTTTTTTATATATGTTTTCCTAAATCATGAAGATTTTTCATGATTTTTCTAAATTTTATCATTAATGAGAGAACATTATAACATTTGGACTTCATTTCTTTTCTTCTATTAATTAAAAAAATTCCTAGAACTTCTGTTATTATAAAAAGTGAAATGAAATGAATATCACATTTGATGAAAAGGAAGCGCTGGAAAATTAATAAAAAAAATGTTAACAACAAAATTTTATAAAAATTACTGTCTCTGTCATTATTTTATTTTATTTTTTAAATATCAATTATAAAGTGGTTCATAAACAAAAATAACTGAGGGAATCAAAATGCATTATTTTTATAAGAGTTCAAGGAATTTTACCATGGGACTGAAAAATTTATGGGATATCCATAGATAATATATGAGAATTCTATTTTATCTACCAGAAGTTCTGGGCTAAAACAGTTCATATACCTTCTGGTGCAAATTATAATAAACATTGGAAGAAGGCAGTATGAAGTAGATTGTAGGAAGATAGTCCGGGTGGCGGTCAATAAATTTATCGAAATAGTAGAAGATAACTATTTACTATCAATAATAAATAGTTTTCTTCTACTATTTTAATTGTTAACAATAAATAGCTTTCTTCTACTATTTTGATAACTTTATTTACCATCACACAGACTATCTTCCTACAAACATAATAAATATTCTTTAATCATGCAGTTAGTTGAAAAATGTCAAAACAAATGATAGAAGAATATTAAAATTAATTATATTTAAGTACACAAAAAGGCCATTGTAATCTCAAATAGATTAATTTATTGATCTAGCCAAATATTCGCCCATTGAGGCATTATTTTAAAACTGAAAAAAAAAACAACTCATCATATAGTAAAAGGACTTACCATTCAGACACAAGATACAATAATTAAAAAAACAAAAAGGATAATACAAAAATAATTGATGCTGACCTTCGAACTGAGCAACATGATAACTACACCAGAACCTTCTACAGTCAAACAGGACTCAGATAAAGGCCTGATACCATGGATATAGGTATAAAGCAGTGTTGACATCCACTGTTTTATTTACAAATTAAATAATAATACTAATTTTCTATAACAAACACACATAATTATTTATTTAAAATACGGATTGATTCGTCTCATTTTTTAGTTATAACCTTTATCGTAATAGAATAAAAATATTTTAATGTTGGTAATCCGTCTTCTCCTGAAGAAGGTTCTAGTTTAGTTCCCAAGCCGTCCGTGTTTTGTTCCAACTGCCACTTCTGACTACACGGATCATGCGCAGTAGGCGTTTTTCCTCTCAAAACTTGTACTGCGCACGCTCGGACAGTTAGCAGTTGTTGGAACAGAGCTGCCAAGACGAAGTATACGGAGTTAAGCACTATTTATTTTTAAGTAATCTTTTTTTATTTTTTAATTTCAATATCATGTGAATGGTAAGTCGTTTTACTATATGATGTATTTTTTTTTTTTTAGTTTTAAAATAATGCCCTGATGAATATGTATTGGCGAAAATTTGGCAAGATCGATAAATTAATCTATTTGAGACTAAAATGGCCTTTTTGTGTACTTTAACTCATAAATAGTCTCCGCACTTTGGTATCTTGTTTTTTTCCTTCTGACGAATTAATTATATTAAAACAAAAATTAGTAAGAAGAATAAAAATAAATAAATAAAATTGGGTCCTTACACTTACAATCCTTCTGAGGTCTTCCTCAGAAGGGTGCTCGTACTCGTTCTGGAAGTACACAAGCCTATGGATGAGTTCTTCCTGTTCAGGTGAAACTGGTTTTATACCATTCATTGGGACTGGTCGACCTAAAGTGTCACTTTCTGTTTTATATACAACCTAAAAATAATAAAAAATACTATTTATTATATCAATGTTTAAAGTTTTGCTATAATTAAAAAATAATTAATGTAGAGAACATGTAAACTAAGAATAGGGCAGACATTTAAGATTATATTCTTGTCTAATTACGAGGGAAGGTACATATTTTTTTCAGATGACTATTTGGATCTTTTTTTGTACCACACAAGGAAATTGATGCTTAGACACAATATTTTTACATATATCATTTTTGTTTTTATATCATCAATTAAAATCTACAACTGTTAAGGAATCAAACTATTTCTAAATAAGAATTCTTTGACAACTTGAAATAATTCATAAGAGGCAAATGTTTTTACTTTTTTTGCTACCCTTGAGAAAATATTTCTATAAATAATTAAATGCTTTATTCTTCTATATTTTTAATATTAATCTACAGCTGTTATTACTCTTTAAAAAAAATCAGTTGATACTCCGTAATAAGAGTTAAGTGGAATGATAGTATTGACTGAGAAATCTTTTCTCTAGAGTTTTATAATTTTATTTTAAAAAATAAATAAATATTTTCTGCTTTGGACTTACTTGGAAGTACTTTGCTATCGCTAGATTTCAGCACACACACTTATATATATATACATATATATGCTGAAATCTAGCG
>NW_027106661.1:272101-294505 GCF_000696795.3 Halyomorpha halys
TATAAATTTATTTATTATTTTTATTTTATGGTCACATAAATTTAAATTACTCCTTTATTCAATTTTAAATTAATTGCAATTATCTTCGATGTACAGTGTTTCAGGTACCTTCATTTGGGATATATACAAACAAATCCCTCAATTTTCCTAACAAGGAATTTTGAGTTGTAATTTTCAATTTTGTTAACACTCTGAATCCAAAATTTTCAAAACCTAGCCCTATTGCCATACCTAAACTATAAGAGTGAACAACCATTGTTTCTGAGATACAATGGCACAGTAGCAAGCTCAAAATTACCCCTAAAGAAAGAATAACTAATATTTGAACAATATTTATTCATGAGAGGAATAATTATTTTTTCATCTTAAGAGTGAAATTTACTTACCCTATGAGGTTCTTCGACTTTTATCGACTCTGGACTACCGTTAGTCGTTGATACAGGCTTATCTTTGTCTTTCTGGGCTTTCTTTTCTTTCCTTTTCACAGCACATTGGTATTCCGGTACAACACCTGGAAATGTGAATTCCACGGAATTGAAAAAACCTATAATTTAATAACAGCATATCGTTCAAACTCAAAAAAATAAATAAAATATATGATTTGAATAAACTAAAAAATATATGATGATAATAATCTACCACAATTATAATTATTCACTGTAATAATTAGAATAGTGGTTCATCACTATGAACTACTTAGTTTGTGTACCAACCAAAATGGTTCATATTCCCTCCTCAATCTCCTATAATATATTAAGTACTCGTTATATAATATTAAAAAATAAATAAAATTACTAAGCACTCACATTCCGGCCTCATTCCAACAGAAAGACACTTCTTAAGCCTGCATTCTTGACACTTTCGTCTCATATACATGTCAATCTCGCAATTGTTACCATACTTGCACTGGTAAACAGCGTTCTTCGTTATACTCCTCCTGAAGAATCCTTTACACCCTTCGCAGGTAAGTGCGTTGTAATGGTAACTGAAAAAAAAAAACACATTTAGTTATAAAATTCATTACTATAAATGATTGTTAAACATATTCAATTGTGTGAACACACACAAATACACTTTTATTAAATATACTTTTTTCAGAAAATTTTACATTTCCAATAAATTTACAGAAAAAAAAAAATGAAAAACAATTGCACATGAAGTGAAGTAGCTTCCGAGAAAACACTGTTCATTCACTGCCCACTCGGAACTTCCGTAACTGGCGAAGTCGGTGGGTTGGAGAATTCAGCTTAACGAACTACCGAACTATTAGCATAAATTATAATAATAGCGGAGTCACATTCACAACTGCAATGATGTCTCAAGAAAAATACTTCAGTTACCTGTAGTTGTATGAATAATAAATATATGATACAATGGGCAAGGAAGTTATATAGATGAGAATTTTTTTAAAAATTATATAGATGAGTATAAAAAAAAAGCCAAAATAAAAATAGTGTTTGGAATTTTTTTTAAACAGGAAATAACAAGGGAGAAGAAGTATGGGAACTAAAGCAAGGAAGAAATATTAAATACGAGAGCAAATACGTACTGCTGAGGCAGAGGTTCGGACTTAACTGGTCGGATTTTACCAACCTCCCAAGAGTAGACAAAAAAAATACCTCAGCTAGCAAAAAAAAAAAAAAATACGGTAGGTGAGGGAAAAGTAACCGCCAAAAAGGACCGTTAAGATAAAATAGGAAAAAACAAATGAAATGAAACCAAAATTAAAAAGAAAAATTACATTTCATTAAGTTAATTCAAATTGTTTTTCATAATTTAAGACACTACTTACATATCTTATCTTCTTACTTCTATATTATATTTCATTTTCTATTGTTATAAATCAACTACTATTTACTTCTATTGTTATTAATCAAATATTTTCTATTTAAACTAAATTTGGATGTCCGCCGTCTTCCAAGTCTTGATGGAGGCTAGAAATTCTGGCCGAAACGTTGGCATTAAGAAATAAAGTTTCTCAACTAATTTGTGTCATTAGTTGTTTCTTTCATTGTGTCATTAATTTGTGTCTCTGATCGCACCCCCAACCATCTTCCTCTTATATTTTCTATTTAATTCATTGTTATGTAAATTCCCAATTTTTTTTGTTTATTTATTTTTCTTTTTTTTAACCAGCATTAAAAATTTAGACACACCTCAATTTCAATTTATTAATCAAATATTATCTATTTAATTCATTATTATGTAAATTTTCAAATTTGTTTGTTTATTCCTTTTTTTTTTTATTTTTTTTTTTCTCTGAATGTTGGTCGTTATCTCATTTTTGTTTTATTTATTTACATTTATTTTTATTTTTGTCTGACCTTTGGTCGTGTTTGAACTCACTTCAATTTCAAGTTAAAATTTCATATAGTATATATTAAACTAAGAAAATTTTAATTAAAACTTAAAATGAAGAAGTTGCAATACTGTGAGATACTGCCAATAGATGAATCATTTTTGTAGGTTTCTGTAGATGAGTTGGGTACCATGAACCACCTTAATCCTCGCGTATCTTATAAAAATTTTAACAATTTCATTGTTTTCCTTCATAACCTGTACAGTACACGATAAGAATAATTGTTCTTACTAAAATAGCTATTTTGAATTACTGTACATTTTAGTCTTTCAAATTTAAATTCCGAATTAATGGGGCGCAAAAATTCTCCACCGCATAGGGCGGCTGACACCCACGCTACGTCACTGACCAAAATACACTTCTTAAGACTCTGGAAAAATTCCGTTTTCTAACAATTTCAACTCCATGACAGCAATGCGAAACTCACTATTTTATGAAGGAGGGTAAATTTTTATTATTAATTTACTGGGAGAATACCTTAAACAGATACAATTTTACTGCAATATTTTATGTCCTAGTTTATAAAATATATCGATAGTGAACATATATAATACATATATCGATGTTTCAATAATATCCTTGGTTGAAGGTTATTTATAAGGAATGACCTTGAAGATACAGGTTCGCTGACAAAGGCAACCTGCAGGTAGACCCGCCTGGTATTCTCTCTTGCCAAATAATAGTTTCAACACGGAACTACCCAACTTTCCCAGTCCTTTAAGGTATTGGGGTTTTGTGAGAACAACATTCTTAACACTGTTAAGATTTTTGTTTTATTTTTTAAAAGAAATTGAGAGATTTTTAATGGAGTATTAGTAACTGAACTACTCTAATACCGAAATAAAAAAAAACATTGTAGACAAAATTCATACATAACAAAAACAAAGATGTTAAGAGTATTCAAGCAATATGTGCAATCCTGCTAAATGTCTTAAAGCGTTGTTTGCTAAAGGAGGATTGTACATTTTCTTTTAATAAGTTTTATGAACTTGCATGCTTGATCGATTCTATCAATTGATATTCCCTAAAAACATTTTTTTCTTTTTTTTAACTTATTGATATTTACAATTGTATTAAAAATATAAACAACAAGTAAATTTAATGCTAGCTATACAATAATAGGATACAGATATGTAGAGAATCCCATAAATAGAATTCAAATAATATTTCTAGAGATCTCGAGGCCTGGTAATGAAGAAGCTAGGTTAGAGACTAGTGGGTTTGGCTGGTTAGGAAGGTTATCATGGAAGGATTGGTATCTGATTCTGACAAATCGGTAACTTGTGGAACATTGAATTCCTGGTGAATGACTTGAATTGTGATAAAGTAAGGAGAATTAAGGATTTTGGATTGTAAGGATTGGATACGAGAGGAATTGGGTGGTTCAGTGGATCCCCAAAGCTTAACTCCGGAAGTCCAGATATAATTAAAACAACGATTTAAATTCCTAAAATTAAAACAAATAAGTTCCGAAAATAGAAACTACGCGATAGCTTTTTTTGCGACTTTTAACACACTAGAAAAGGTTGCGCGATTACTCCTACTATCCAAATCAGACCATTATCCACAAGCGAAGGTACGCAAAAGAACTTTTTAAAGTTCAAACGTGTTCTAAAAGGTATTTAGGAATCTATCCATCGATACCAGTTCACCTTTCCATCTGTTTTTTAAATAACTCTAAGGCTGTGCACCTCCTGGAACATTCTAGGGTAATGGTTTACCTCAGCTCACCCAAAATGGCGGAAGCCCATTTTTTCGTGACGAGAGTGTACTGACGGTCACGAACGGTCTATGGTCGACTTAGGGTAGGTTACGAAATTAACAACCCTTCAAGAGGAAAAATTTCTGTCCCTGCACATTTACTCAGAAACTCGGAAAAAATATTTAAAAAACAAATTATCATCAAACAGGAACTTATGGTGTTACCACAAGTCATATTAAATGCTAGTTAGATAATTATTTTGATTCTTATAATAAATAGGCATGGTACAGTAAATTTAAAATAAATGATAGTAACACACTACTTTTTTGTTTCTACATTTTCATTATTTTTTAGCCTTTAAGCCCAATACATATTCCCTTTATATTTTCCTTCTTTCACAAATATAAAATATAAAATTATGAGAATATTGTTGACCCGGTATAAGATATATGAGAAGATGGTTAGGGGTGGGCTAATATGCTATTTGTTTAATTAATATAACAGTCAGGCAGTTCGCTAATTGTCAATTTTGTATTTGACACGTGCGGGTATAAATAAAAAAATTAAAAAAAAGTATCTCACGATTTTGTTTTAATTTACAGCTCAAGAGACCCTTATTATGGAGTCTAAGTATTATAGTTCTTCTAACGTATAATAAATATTTACAAGTTAGAAGAAGTAAGTAAACGTATATATTATAAAATATTTATAAGTCAGAAGGAGTAATAGCAACTGCTGCCGAAAATTGTGGTGAATTATAAGCTAAGCTTTAACAAAAGGAGAAAGGAGTAAATGTGCAGGGACAGAAATTTTCCCTCTTGAAGGGAGGTTAATTTTGTAACCTTCCCTAAGTCGTCCATGTCGGCTCTGCTCCGGACCGTCAGTACACTCTCGTCACGAAGAAATTGGCTTCCGCCATTTTGGGAGAACTGAGGTAAACTATCACCTTATTTATGGCATAAATAAATTTTTTTTTGTTTATTTATGTTTTTCTTTGCTGACCGCACCCCCCCCCTCCGTCCATCTTCTCCAAACAGTAGTCTACGGTCAATTATCTCCACCTCATCATTTACATTATTGTAGATAATTAAATTTCGAACCGAGACGTTAATTGGACCAATTAGCAAAGATATAGCCAACAGTTTTTGTATTGGATTTCGTACCCAAACCGGTTGAATGGACGTATCAGGTATTTTATTTGTTATTCCAAGACATAGTAAATAATAAATTCAAATAATTAACTATTTTTGATAGATATTTAGAGTTTTTAAATCTACAAGGCAAAAAAAAAAAAAAAAAGGTTTCAGGTTTAGTAAGAGAGTTTGATCATTGGACTGCTGATAGCGCATCTGTATCCATTTTTAAAAAGACCCTTCCAAGAAGTTAATTGAAGAGAACTGATACTTATGTTGACTTGCGGCATGATAGTCCACTACGATAAGATGTCTGGATCTGATTATTTCTTCAAATCGTTAACAAACATTAAAATAATTGAAAAATAGCTCTAAAAGTCTTAAAAAGAGCGATATACCAACATTATAATTAAGACATTTAATTATTATAATTTTCAAAACCTCAAGATCAAACTACTTTCATATTAAAATAGATGAGGTTTAAAATGTATCAGTAACATGGATATCGTTAGTGGGTGTAGCAGAGGGGGTATCATACCCCCAAATAATTTGAAAATCCGAAAAGTTGAAAAATTTTTGATTTGAGAACCTCCTTAAAACTGCGAAAATTATAATAAAACATACTCAAATTTGCGATTATAGAGGTCAGCTTTCCGAAAATGTTTCGAAAAAGGGTCAATTCCATAAAGTACACCCCATTCCTCAGGTAAGTTGGGAAATTTGGTCAAAATTGTTAGGAAATTTTAAGCTGGCTCTACATGTTTGCACTTGCAGTAAATCCAAGACTTGAACAAATGATTTGTAAACAAAGGAGTAACAAACATCGGTACACACACACTTGTTTGCTCTTTTGACCTTAACGCTCTTATGACTTTTTAATTTAATTACCTAGACGTATAATGTCTTTAAAAATATATATTTATGCTATGTTAAATAAAAAATAAACTCCTTAAGTTAATTAACAACATTTGAAACAATTAATTTATAACGAATTTATAGAATTTTAAAATATACTATCTTAAAGTAAAGTTAATCATAGAACCTGAAGGTTGAGTAAGTTCTTTAATTAATTAAAACACTGAGAGCGCAAAAATTTATATGTTGGTAGATCTAAAACATTTTAGCTGAACACAAACGTGTGGAAGCAACCCGAGCGCCCTTTGATATGTAACCAAAAACCGACACTCAAAGGATCGACCACAAATTCAGGCCACCTTCAACCCAGCCAATCCAAATAACCTATTTTCCTCCTAGCCCTTTCACGCCTGGTGTGCCACATTCAGTAACACAAAAATTTAACCTCAGTGGAACAAAGTTAACCCTTAAAGGGCAAAATAACCCACGTACAAGATAATCCAAAAAATTTATTTAAAAAAAATATAAATTCTGCCTATAGTTTTATTCTTCTCCTGTTTTTGATTATCTCTCATCCTAAACTACTGAACCATTGTTAATGGAATTGTTAATCCATCCATGAAGAGTTTCGAATAAACCTTCCAAGGGCGGAGAGAAGAGCAATGAATTATAATTTTTCTAAAGATTTTAATTGTTAAAATATTTATTTAATTTACTAAGCTAAGAAAACTGGATCCGAAAGGTATTCAAGAATAATAAAAAGTGTGTATTTAAAAAACATAAACGGCAATTTACACACGATTTACCAGTGTTTCTGATGAATGTAATCACAAAAAAAAATGTATACAAAAATTTACTGGATGTCCGCTTACTGTGAGGTTTTATGGCAATTTTTTTTATGGAATAAAACATAATCCCAAAAAAATCCTACTTCTTTAAAAAATAAATAAAGTTAAATCTAGCTGAATATTACCAAATAAGTATTTTATTACTTTAAGGTCTAATAAAGGAAAATACCCCCATTAGAAAAAGCTGTAGTTTCATTTTTTATAGGATAATCGGACCTCATATGTGCTCAGTAGGCCACAGTGAAATGTAAATCAGTTTTGAGTTGTAGATAAGAGTTACAAGCAAAATATGAACGTAAAATAGAAAAATAAAAAATTCAGAATATCCCCCTCTCGCTATTATACCTCATAATTAAACAAATATAAATTGAACCATTTAAAAAAAAAATAATTAATACTTCATTTTAGATACATATCGAAAGAATTTTTGATGCCGGAAAAAAATAATTATGCATTTTATATAACAAGTCCCTAGAATAGTGCGTTGAGTTTTAATAGTTTTATTAAATAAAGTCAATATTAAATATTTTCATAACGATCATACTGAAATCGTATAATAATATTAATCTCTGAACTATAATAAACTCAAAACCAACAGGTGAACGTCTGAGTAGACGTAAACGTAGACTGAAACGTAAATGGGAAGATTTGGATTTGAAAGGCGACACTGGAAAGATGTGTGTAAAGAACGATTATTGATATCGGCTTCGAACCTTCGGGTTCACTAAGCCTTTATTCTTCTTCTTATTAATATCATTATAACTGAAATGGTATTATGGATTTTTAAGAGCCATAGAGGAATTAAATTTTTTTTTTAGTACCATAATTAAAATTAGTATTTCAATTAGATATTGGAAATTAATTTATAATCAATATATTATTCTTTCATAATAATAACATAACATTTAATTAATCAATGCAATTTTTTGAAGAAAAAAAAACCCTGCATTATCGCCCATTGAAATGGAATAAAATATTAATATATCTAGACAGGTGCGTATACCATCTCAAAATAAAAAAATATACATAACAATAAATAAATAAATAGAATAATTAATTCTTCCTAGAACTGGAAATTCCTGGCGACCACCAACTGGACAGGCATACTAAGATTATAATAGGAATAAATTACTAAAACAGAATAATTATCAGGAATAAAAAAAAAATAAAAAGTTCTAGCGAAAACTGAAATTGAATAACCGGTTATATGAATAATTTTTATTTTCGCGAAAATAAAAATAAAAAATCGCAAGAAGAGAAATGTATTAGAAGCAGGTGGTTGAGAGTAAAAACAGAGTAAATTGGCGAGTATCGGTCCCACCTGTTGCATCACCTGGTCACGGTCAGGTGTCATCTTTCTTCCCTCCATCTCCAGCTCCAGCTCCAGGGTCCAATATCAAAATATCCATGTATTTTACGTTTCAAGAGGTGTATATCAACGGAATTTATTTTAAATAATTAATAAGATCAAATAGTTAAATAAAGTTACAACCAACTTAAAAGACATTTTAGAAAGAAATATATCCCCCAGGTTACGTTGCATCGAAGATCTTGTCTGTTATTCTGTAAGTTGCAAACAAAAACTGGAATCCCTTAAGAGCTTGTAGTCATTCCTTAAGCAAGATACACACCTGCCGAATAACCAAAATGCCAACATGTGTAAACAAAGAAAGTAACAGAAGTCTGTTTCTACAGGCTTGTATTCCAGAGAAGCAAACACGGTGAAGGTCGGACTAAAGTAGGATATCTCTGATTAAGAAGCAAAGAACAGTTTTAATTATTAATCTCTTTCTTGATAGAAATTTCCGAAAAAGTGACAGGGGATAAGTTAGCACCAGAAAATGGAGATGCTTAGCTCCACTAAACCTGTACTCATTGGTGTTCCTAAGTTTACAGATGTTTTGTTTATTATCTATTTTTTTAATTTGTCAACATCATTTCAATAAAATTTCGATTTTAAATCAATTAAAAATATTTTCATATCAATTAAAAAATATTGATACCTAAGTTGCATTTATTTTGTCTATGAATCTAGACAAATACAAATTTATTTGTTTTAATATTTTTCAAATTTTTTTTTTCTAACTTTATTTTAAGAGAACATCGTATAGATATTCTGATAGTATTTTTAATTTATGCTACCATACCACGCTAAACACACCGGTTCTCGTCAGATCCGATAGAGTTTTCCTACCCTTCATTAAGAATTATAACATTAGTTCATAATATAATACATGAAATGTATTATATATACATTACTTAGTTTTCTCCCTTTGATTGCCTTATGGCATCATTATAAGGTGGTGTGAAGTGTTCCTCGGTAGTATAGGGGTACAGGATATAGTATACCCCCCTGTCCGATAAAGCTTATTTCCCACAAATATTTAATTTTAACTGTTTAACTTAATCTACAAGCAGAGTATATATGCATAAAATATTTTTTGTAACTAAATTGAAAATCAGTAAGTATAGGGTTTTTTTTAAAGCCCGATAGAACTTGAAATTGTAAAAAATAACACAAAAAATTAAATTGTAATCAAAATTTTTTTTTTATTCGAAAGATCAATACGTGACATTAACATTTGAAAATGATTTCGGGCATATGGGCACCGCGGCTGTTCTTGACGAAGCGCATTTTGTAAAATTGTGTTCAGCGATGAGGCGCATTTTTGGCTTAACGGGTTTGTTAATAAGCAAAATTGCCGCATATGGTCGTGCGATTTGACACCTCTCGATTATTTCCTGTGGGGCTACGTGAAGTCACTGGTTTATGCTGATAAACCAGCAACAATTGACGCCTTGGAGGCCAGCATTGTTCGTGTTATTCGTGACATACGGCCAGCAGTGCTCAGCACAAAAAGTGGCCCAAAATTGGACGTCCAGAATGCGCTTCGTCAAGAACAGCCGCGGTGCCCATATGCCCGAAATCATTTTCAAATGTTAATGTCACGTATTGATCATTCGAATAAAAAAAAAATTTTGATTACAATTTAATTTTTTGTGTTATTTTTTACTATTTCAAGTTCTATCGGGCTTAAAAAAACACCCTATATAAACAACATCTAATTATAAATTTTTAAGAGAAAAAGTAAGGTATTCAACAAGCTTAATGGTGTTATAGATAATTTTTTTTAAATTGAATTATTAATGAGTGACAGTGTCATTAAATTAATTATAATAAAAATACACTAAAAAAAAAATGCTGCTACTACAAATCTGCAAAAATGGAAAAGAAAATACCGAATTTGCGTCACATGATTACAATCTTAGTATTATAAAGATATTTATTTTGAAAAAAATAATAATCCGCTATACAGCCACTTCTGGAAAAATCAAAACTTATTCATTGAATAATCCAGATCATAGTGGGGTTAAGGAATTGGAATTATTAAGATAAAATATTTCAATTGAATTAAAAGAATTTAAAATTTGATTAAATAAAATTAGTCGACAATTAGAGTCGTTTAACACTATGGAATTAGGTTTGGAACCTTCAGTCCGATACGTCATCCAATGAATAAATAAAAGATATATGAAGTTTTAAGGTTGTTTTGATTTTCCCAGAAGTGGCTATATAAAGAAGAATTTATAGCCCCTAGAAAATAGTGTATACTATTATTATGAATATTATTCATTGTTTAGGTTATTTTTGGATATCAGTCCAGGAAGATTTTAAGGAAGAAGGAACACCATTGAATGATATAAATCTGACTTTTTTTTTTTTACGGGGACAATGATAAAAAAATATGATCGCCCTTGAGGTGACTAGCCAGGCATAGAAACAGGAAAACTGATTCTAGCGTTCCTCAGTCACGCAACGCCACTCCAAGTCTGTTCCATTATTTTATTTAATTCGTTGCTATACTAAGCCAAAGCTGAAATTCCATGACGAATTCTTCCCAACGAAGGGGGCGAAGACTTTGAATAAAATGGATTCTCTGGCGCCAAAATTATTTGGCAGCCATCCAGTTTCGGTAAGGTTGATGTAACCTTCTGACGCAAATGGCGTATTTACCGAATAGGGTTCGCTACAGTTATGATTTTGTTAATTGTAGATAGAAAACGAATAAACGTTAATAGAAATATTTATTCTGGATTTACTAGAAAGTATGTTCTTTTTATTCAGATGTATGAGTTCAGTTTTCAATGACAAAAGAGGTAAAATTGATTATAATGTTTTAATTGTATACATAAAAAATTGTTAAATCATGAAGAACATGGTCTGGGCGTATTCTAAATATCAGGGATATGTGGAAGATTTAGATCCAAAGGACCAATCATTATGGAAGGCTATTTGCTATCTAAGTCGTTAAAGCTATCAACTTGAACAGCCTTGATGAAGCTCTACAAAGTGGAGCGAAACGTCGGAAAATAAATGGAAATTAACTATTTTTGTTTCTCTTTTGACTGCAGCCCGGACCATCTTCTTCATAATTAGAAATTATACGGTCAATTATTTATATATAAATATATATAAAACATTGTTAAATTGTTATAATTGTAGGAATATTTAAGAGGGAGAAACCTGAAATGTTGTACAAAATAAATATAGAAGATTGATAATATTCTAAACGATGTTTATTTTCCACCCTGAATTAAAAAAAAAACACAACTATTTTAAACATGAATAATTCGAACGATATTCCTTAGCAAATATAGTGCCTGTTATTTTCGATAAAATCGAAAAACTATGAAAAATCGATTCTATAAAGTGATCAGTCGATTTTATTGAAAGTTGTTGCCATATCCAGACATATGTTTCATAATTATGTATTTCAGTTTCGTACGAATTTTCGTTTTCGAGCTAGGCTGACAACACACCTAGTTTTGGGAGACTAGGTATTTTTGGAATCAGTGGACCTTCCGTCGAATCCTCGAATTTGAAATTTTACACGATCGTAAAACTTTCCCTTATATTTCAATATTTAATATATATAAGTTACTCACATATTCTCCCAAAGGCCTATGATTTCATTTATTGATAATATTTAAACTGCACGAGCATCGTTCGGCAAAATATTTCTTCAATTTCTTAACAAAAGTTTGTTTTCAAAATTCATAACTATTTGATAGACTTTTTTCACTAGTTACTACTTATCTTACAGGTAATCGTTTTAATATATAGGAATAAATCATAAGCAACGAAAGAATACTAGACGCTAAGTCTGTTCAAAGTAACTTAAGAATCGAGTTGTCATGCGGTATGGTATACCTAACGCGCCTGCCAGAGTCAAAAGTTTTTGTCATACGAATTGCACTGATCAGACTATTTATTAATTGTGTTGGTAGTTGGAAAAAAATTTCAACCGAACTGCAATTTTGTAATTCTGAAAATTTCATTTTTGGTTTTCCCAATATCCAATTTGTTACCTACAAAAGTTTCAAACAGTACCAAGAGTTTTGAAGTTTACGGAACTGTTTGAATAAGAGAAGTTTACACGTTATTTTTTAAATAGTTTGGATTATTTCTTGTTTTTTTGTTTTGGGAGAAACGAACACAAACCGATCATATGTGTTAGATAAATCATTTTTAAAGGTGCAAAACGGAAAATTTTGGTTTTTGATAAATGAAAATGTAAAGGAAATCGAGTGAATAGGAAGAAAGATGAGTGTTAGCAATCAAAGACGGGACAAATGTAGTCAAAGAGTTTTAAGTTGATAGGGAATGTTTTACAAAACAAGGTATTGGAAAGCAGACCAACATAATTTGTTTATCCTGGTCTACGTATAAGAGTCTATCATAATAGTTCAACGCCGTGAACAACAAAACCATTTTTGACAGTCAATGTGGTAAGTACGAGCAAATTCAGACTAATATTGTATTAAATGCACATTGATGAATTATATAAATGACGTGACTACTGGAAAGCTATCAGGGTGTTGATAGATTTTATTTTATTGTAAGTACTCAAGAATAATTACTTAACTTTGCCTTATCAATTTGTTTATATTATTAGTTCATACTATTATTGTTATTATAAATTATTATATTACTGACCCGCTGGCCCTGTCACCACAGACAAGGCAGAGCTCCTCCTGCTGCCGCGCCGCGGACCCCTTCTTTTTCTTGGAGCCATCGCAGCTGTCAGCCGAGAACCCGTTGAGAGAGTTCGCCGGCGAAAGATCCTCTCGACCTAAAGTAAAAAATAATAATAATTAATTGTATATATAAATAATTTATATAAAATAATAATAATTAATTATAGATAATAAGGAGAAATAGTCGAAGCTTCGACACCATTAGCATAAACAATTTCTGGTTATCCTCTCCTCAACAGAGGCCCCCAAAAAGATAAATCTTAAAGGCTAGAACTGATACTATCCTCCTATTTACGCCTTGGTCCAACTGTAGGACTTATACTCTTTTATTCAAGCAGACCACTAGGGAAGGGATTTTTATTTTATACAAAAGTCAAAATATGTGTTTAATTTTACATAAATTTGTATTAGAAACGTAGAAATATTCAATATCAGAAAAGGCGAAATTCAATTTAATAAAAGCCTGAAAATAAACAAAATACCATACAAAACTTTTTATTTTGTAAAAAAGGTTTATTAAAGAAGAAAACAAATACATTTAATTTTGATGATTTTTTAAATTTTCTATAAAATATAATCAAATTTTCATGGGAGTGGATGGCTCAGTGGTAAGGCACTGTGCTACTAACACCAAGGACTCAGGTTCAAATCCGGCTGTGTCAGATAGTTATTTTCTGTTTCACTATGGGTATTTCTGATCTTTAGTTTAACATATTAAATGGAGAAATATTTCCTTCTTTTACCATGTTAAAACGATATAACATATAACATGGTTGAGAGTCTGTTACTAGTTCTGTTAAACGGAGAATGACGTCACGCAACAGACAAGCTGAGCTCGTCACCGTTTTGTTTGTAGTGTTAGATTACTTGCTTGTAGTTTGTGTTTTGATGATGTTAGAATTGTTTTGGATGTTTTTATAACTAATAAATCAATAAATGACAATAATTATAATGTAATGACAGCTGTCAATTAGCTTATCTTGATTCTCTTCCTCACAAATTAAAAGACCAAGCAAAGGGGGGCCCTATTTTCACACAGCTTCCACTTTTCATTTAATTTAGGCATGTTGTAATAAATTAATTTAATCAAAACTTAGAAGTAAACAATAACATGAAGTTTTGAAAGGAAAGGTTTTGGAAACAAGTTGCTCAGAAAATCCGCAAGAAGCTCTCATACATTTAACATAACTTTAAATATGGCTGCTCACAATCCTATATACTTATAATATTTAACATGGTAAAACATTTTACATTTTACACATCATTAATATCCCTATTGTAGCTGTGAGTCAGCCCTGTCAGTTCGGGAGCACTACGGGATCCACCCAGTCTCGTGAAGTAGGTACTCTCGATTGGATAAAAATCTGGCAGTTGAGTGTGATTCTGACCAAATAATCACCTCCTTGCACAAAGGGAGTACCCTTCATGGGTTTTAGCGGTACAGATTTAATTCAATATTTAATTTTCATTTTCTACGAAGAACAATACTTTATACAAGAAGAAAAAACACACTTATTTTGCTTTAATCCTGACAGACGAATGAAGAGTAATAAAATTGAAATATTTTCGTCAAGTGTAAATTGAAGATATTTTAATGCATTTAAAAGACAACTGTGCCATTTAACTACTTTCTCAGAACTTTGATTTGTATTTAACAAAATATAGAATTTATATGACTCAGACCATATTTGGTCTTTAACTGTGAGTTGTGAAATAATATTGTTTCTCTATTTCCACACCAAGAGCCCTCGAGAAGGGCTAATGATGTTGCTCACTTATTAAAGGCTGTCGACAAAATAATGCTCATCAATCAAATTGTTAATTATCATGTCGTGGAGCGGCTGACAGTTTTTATCGAGAAACGTCTATAGCAAAACACCCACTTAAAAGCTTTTAGAATTTCTTTTAATGGGTGGAAAAATGTTTAAATGATAAAGTTTCAATATTAAGCAATATATCATTTATGATCTTACGCCGTCAAATTCAAAACACGGGCGTTAAATTATTTAAATAAAATTGAATTAATTAATTAAAATTAAAATTTTTGTATTTCAATTTTGCCGATCTAGCCAGAACCAGATACCAATCCTTCCATGAAACCCACTTGTTCCTCAGAGAGATGGGCAAAAATAAGCTGCAGTGGAAACTAATATCTAAAATTGCCGTGGATATCGTATTCATGATAATTTTAACTATTAGTTTCAACTATAGCTATTTTTCTCCTCTTTGGCTTCTCATTCATTACCTAATACTCCTCCTAGACGTCTGAAAAGAATATGATCTCGAAATCTCCTACTCTAGAAATGTTATTGTGGTGCTACCAATGGGTAGATTTTTCCCAAGACTATATCATACCACTTTAATATAACTCACATCACATTTACTTGCTGTATATATTTTTACAGACATTTGTTAATATTGTATTTAAATTTTTGACTAGTTGTATGATAAAAAGAATAAGAGAAAAATAGGATTGATAAATCTAGCTAAGTTCATTTTTCAATTATATATATAAATTTTTTTTCTTGATTATTAATATATATTTTGGGTGTTCTTGAGGGTTAGTCAATAATAAAACAGATATATTGGGTTGATGTCTCAGAGGTTTATTGTTAGTAAAGTATAGTGAAAGAATAATTTTGAAAAAAAAAATTTTTTCTAATAATTAAACACTAAAATACACAAAATTAAGATTAATGAACAAAAACATTACTAGAAATTGCTTTATAACTGGGTCTCCTAACTAGCTGTCATAACCACTAGGACTGTTGTATATACACACAGTATAAGTGTGTGTATATAAATGCATATACACTATAAAACAGTTGCGTTTCATATAGAGCAAGAACATACATAACTGAAATGTAATTTTCTCTTTTCTCCCAACAATAAATCTATAGAAGAAGTATTAAGCATTGACTTTTTCATGTTGTAGAATATAACATAAAATCTCTCATTTTAACAAAAACGTTGAAAACACATCCAAGTCACTATAATTGTTAGAATTAAATATTTTAAAAAAATTATATATAAAATTGGGTTTTATTTATAATTATTTAATATATATTAGTTCTTTTCATATCATAGTCAAATATAAATAAAGGGGACGTATCGTTTTACTTATTCAATTTTTTAGATTCTAATTTTAGAATATGCTGAGTCTGATCGTAAAGAAGCCAACTTAATGATGGAGCCACAGCCGTTCAAATTTTAAACAAGTCATCATATTTTCTCATATCTAATTTTAAATTAAAATCTTGAAACAATGTATTTTATATTTTCAATTTGTATTTGTTTCACAAGGAATTTTTCTTTTGATACGTAATATTAATTCTATAATTAAAGAGGTTTTTAAATATTGAATAAAATTAATTCATGAAAAAACAATTTGGTAACTAGATCATATAGATAGTTCTGATAAAATACATCAATATTGGCTTGTAAAAATAAAAAACAAGTTCGTATAATTCGAAGTTCTATTAAAATATTTTTGAGGATATTTTATACGATAAAATGAAAGTAAAGTTGAATAAAACTATATAATAATAATATATAATTAATAAATCATAACAAATAATTAAAATTTAATAAATTTTTGAAAAACATTAAAAATAATTTTGTAATAATAATTTATTTTCCTCATCTAATCTCAGCAGCGATTAATTCTTTTCAAAACACTATTTAAAAAAATGTAAAAAAACAAAACAAACGCATTTAAAATCTTTTTTTTCTTCAAATTCTTCAAAGAATTAGATTACATGGCAAACATAATTTATGAGGCAAGGACGAGTTAAATTGATAGAAATCGGCGAGCAGATGAATTCAACCTTCAATCATTATGATCCAATTAATCAATGACAATTGGTTAAGGGAAACACTGGCTTAGCAAATAATTTAATATCTACAATTATAGTTCAAATATACGTAATATTGCCTCAACGTTTTGCGATCTTAATGTTTCAGCTTTAAGAATGAAAATGTTTCATAGGAAGAACAAGTTAATGAAAAAAATCTTATGTAATCATGTTTAACTAATTGGTGAGGTTTAATAAACAAAAATACAAATTAAAATAATTGGTTGAATTATATTTAAAATTTATTTCACCACAATTAATAATCCACACATCTAGATTAATACTCATATAACTCTGGAACTAAGTATTTATGTTAAAAAGAGGGGGGTTTAATAATATTTGTGATTTATTTCGCCATCAAACTGATAAATTTTAAATATGATTCGATCAATAATTTTTATTTTTATTAAACTTCGTAATATAGGAGAAATATTATAAATATCAAATATCCATAACTCCTCGACTAAGAGTCAGTAAGATTTTCTAAAATTTGAGAAACCTAATTTTGACAGAAACAGTTTGGTAAAAAAAAATCCTTATAATAAGAATTAAAAAAATAAAATCAGAAAATCTTCAAACTTTCGCACTTTATTCAGTTTTTGATGATTTTACCAAAGAATTTTTTTTTTTTTGGCAAATATTTTCTATGAATTTAAAAACCAGATTAAGATGGTTAGAATTTGAGACCAAACTGGTATCTACAGACCCAACAATCTTTGAGATACAGTTTCTCCATGTAGAAGAGTGTAAAAAACGGCCAAAATTGATTCTACGGAATCTTAGATTAATGATCATACTACTATATTTCTAGTATTAAGTACTTACGTTAAATAGCGGTGGTTAAAAAATATTATTGATTTATATAAGGATTTTCACATATAATTAATTCCATATAAAAAATTTTTTTTTTTCATAAAGCTCCATAATTATAGGAATATCAATGAATGACAGTATTTTGATTACCATATTTTTCCTAATTTCCAGCAATTACTGCTTAATGTGGAAAGTTCCAAACACCAAAAAATCTTGATTACTGTAAATTACATCTTTTAAATACGTAAAGGTTGTTCAGAATAAATAATTAGTATATTACAATATTTTAATATTTTAAAAATCTAATAGATGCTACCAGGTATTAAGATATGTTAAGGCTATGATGTTCATAATCGAGTTTTAGAAATGGCTACAAATTAAAATGCCGAAATGTCACTGGTTTTCCTTTTGTTTATGCAAGCATATATATAGATATATACATATACAAACATATATACTAGGTTTAAAGGTAAATTGCGATCGAAAAGTGGGCTAGCTGTGGAGAGAGGAGTGAAGGGACGCAAGGTAGATAAGGCAAGAGTCAAGGCCAACTCCCCCCCACATTCTGTGCAGTCTGAGTAGGGGGGAGGTGGAGTATTTATTTATAATAAGCAGGATACCTGACCCTTCATTTGTCATCGGGTTCGTTAATAGAATTTAATAAGAAGATATAAATTCATTACATTATATATCAATAACTATTGAGATAGGTTTGGATAGATAAGTCTATTGCATTACAACATAAATTATTTAATCTATGAGGACATATATAATGATTCAAAAACTGATCCAAATTAGCTTTAAAAACTATAGTAAAACGTTAATTAACTAATTATTTAATCTAATGAAATGTGGAAGGCCACTAAAGAGGCCGAAACGTTGGAATTCAATAGATATATTTAACAATTATTTCTGATTTAATCTTGACCGTCACCCGAACCATGTTCTCGTGAAAAATATAGATATACATAAGATAAATCGTAAATATGGAAAGGGTACAGGGAAAGGAAACAGTGTGGAAATTGATATATATTTAAGCTGAAAACAATAAATTTCAGAAATAGGGGTTATAAAAAAAATAAATAAATAAAAACGTACTTAAGAATGGATTATTTATTTTCACGAAGAAACAATTATAATTATTTTGAGATTTTAATAGTGATTTATTTTTTAGAAAATGAAAATACTAAAATTAGACCTTTCAAGGAAGCAATATTTAAAATTTATAAATTCGTGTACAGAAAAAGTAAATTGTACTTATACGTTTTTTATATATTGTAACTCGTTAATTTTTTTAAGAACCTATATTTAAATTGTAATTTTTTATTATCAAATATCAATAAAATGGATTAGGGAAGAAAAATTGAACCACCTTATGCCATCCATTTCATATAAAATATTTAATATATAAAGATTAAATATTTTTGTAATTTTTCGGCCATTCCTATTGAACATATTCATATTTATCCCCAATCAACACATTAAAAAATATTTTCAAGCATACAACTCTTGGTATCATTTGTGATAGTTTATTTTAAATTATTCTCGACTGCTTTTTACTGAGGTCATTTTTCTCGAGGCTTTCATATCAATAATATAAAAATTAATATTTTAAAATATTTTTCATTTATATTTTTTTGGGCAAAATTTATTAATTTTTTAGCTAGATTAAAATATTATATTACTGTCTATATTAGTTTTGCTTTTTGTTAAGTTCTAATTTTAATATTATTTATTTATTTTTTCGTTATTTTCTCTATCATGTTTTATTAACGTTTATAAAGTGTACTAAAATATTACTTACGGAAAATATGCTAAAATATTTACGAAATAAAATTAAAAAATTACAAATAGTTTAGCCAACTCATAGATGAAGAGGAAGGAGAGAGAGAAAAAATCTCCAAACAACAAGAGAGTGCTCAGTTTCCAGTGACACTTGAAAGTTCCAGTGACTACAAAGGTTGAGAGTACCAATTAGGGATTAAAGCACTATTTCCCAAATGGACCAGGGGCTGAGAGACGAAGACCAGATGTCGACAGTTAACGCCGCATTCTTGGACAGACGCCATATCATGCGTAGCCGACACAGCTTCTTCTTGGGGAACGCCCCGAAGAAGTCAAGAAAGCCACAGAGCGTATGGAAATGAGGGGGCTGACAGGTGACTGAAGAGGAAGTGGTACTAGTTGGTATTCCATCCGGTAACTTCCTCCGCCCAGTGCCGACAATATAGGACGTACCTCCGCTGTCTTCTTCGGGGGGGGGGGGAGGAGGAGATGTTACAGACAGTAGGAGTATCAAGTGGGGTCTCGTGCACATAAAGATATGGAGGTATTTCGAGTAATTTCTTGAATAACTATGGGTTATAAGCAATAGTTCAACTTACTAATTTATTTAAGATCTTAAAAGTAACAAACTTTTTTTTTTATAAAAAAGATTTATTTCATAAATATAAAAGTGCAATAATTACTCCATTGCTTGGGGATTATTATACTTATTACATAAAAACTATATTTTAAATTCTATTAAAAACAAACTGAAAACAAATAAATAAAATAAAATACATATTATTTATTGATGAATTTTTACAGTAATAAATATTTGGCTCTTTTATATTTATATCTAGGGGTTGCTGTTTTTTATAATTTCGATTTTCTGTTATTAAAATGTTTAATGAGTTAGGGTAGTTGTTCTTTGAGTTTATTACTTACTGTGTCAATTCGGTAAAATGAGGAGAATAAGAGGGCATCATTGGCAAAGAGGGCTATAATGAAATGTTTGAATTTCTGATAGACCTTAATGAATAAAATAAATAATATTGGACTTAAAAAGGATCCCTGCGAGACACCGGTTATGGTATGAAATGAGAGGGAAGTTTTACTATAATGGAAGAAGGGTTTATTAGATAAAAAAAAGATGTAAAAAAACATTACAGACAATTTAAATATCACACAGGGTAATTTACATGAGTTTTGATCAGTAAAGTCGTGAATTGTGTTATTAGTTCGTAAAGAACAGAAACTGAATTTTATGTGGAGTGAAGTTTTAGCTGGCTCCATAAATTGCTGAAAGAATATTTAAGATTTTGCTATGGTAAATATTTAGTTTTGTTAAAAATTTGTTAAAATTTTAACATAGTGAAAGTTTACATTTTGTCAGTTACCATGTTTCATCACCGAAAGCCTTAAATATCTATGCATATGTAGAAAAAAACAAAAATCTCTAAATACTTAAATAAAATAGTACTTGCCTGTTAATTAATCAAACACATATAACCCAATTATAGGATATTTTTTTACTGAAATCTACAGCAGTTTAATCGAAATAAGTTACCTTAATTTAATAAAACAAAAATTGAATATTGAATAGTGACGAATAACAATAACTTTTCCCAACAAGAAACGTTTAAATATTTATATTTTCAAGAATGTCTTTTGTAAAATGAAGGATTGAACCTTACACTTGAAGGTCGAATTATTTTCTACTTAATGTAAATTGTATAATAATTTAAAACCAAAATGAGGTCAGGTTACCTTATTCAGCAAATTATTAACAAATATTTTCCGTGTTGTGAACTTTTTAAGATCATCTACAAGGCTTTTCAATTTTATTTTATTTACTTTTTTTTTTTTTAAATAAACGACTATAATTAAAACAGGTTTTTATTGTAATTAAAATTTGTATTTTCCTATTAGAAAAGTATATTAAAACTCTGTTTATATGTCCTATTCTGAAAGGAACAAGTGAAATACTTTATTTTCGATTTGATTGATTAATTTTAATTTTTTGTTACCTTAATTGTTTAATTATTTAGCTAATATTTAACTCATTTATCTTCTTAAGTTTTTTTTTGAGATGTGCATATATTATTTTATCATTATTATTATCCATTTTATTTTTTATATTATTATTTATTTCAAGACGATTTAATTTTTTTTTTTTTGGATTCCATTGATTTATTTTAATTTAATTTTCCTTCGTTAAATACTTATTATGCTATTATTAAAATCATCTATCAACTTAATGATTATTTGAGATGTGAATATATATCATTTTATCATTATTATTCATTATTCATTATTATTATCCATTTTATTTTTTATATTATTATTTATTTCAAGACGATTTAATTTTTTTTTTTTTGGATTCCATTGATTTATTTTAATTTAATTTTCCTTCGTTAAATACTTATTATGCTATTATTAAAATCATCTATCAACTTAATGATTATTTGAGATGTGAATATATATCATTTTATCATTATTATTCATTATTCATTATTATTATCCATTTTATTTTATATTTATCATTTTAATTTTATTATTTAGTTCAAGATGCTCTATTTTTTAGTTTAATTTGATTTATTTATTTCGCTATTATTTCACTCATTTATCATCCTAATGGTAATTTGAGATATGAATGTATCATTTTATCATTATTATTTTCTATTTCGTTTCAGATTTATTTTTTTTATCTTAATTTTATTATTATTATTTACCGTATATATGATTGAATAAGTACAGCCTTAATACATATTTTCTTTGAGTATGGAAGATGCTGAGTGTACCCAGCCGCCATTTTGTTTTTGATCGCCACCATTTCATCATGAGGGTCTCACGGGGTGAGTCATTTTCTTTTCGTTCAGCGCCATATTGGCAGGGCTGAGTGTACCCGGCCGCCATTTTGTTTTTATGCTGTTTGAGAGACCTACAGGTTTGGCAGAGGCTGAGTGTACCCGGCCGCCATTTTGTTTTTGTGCTGTTTGAGAGACTTAAGGGTTTGGCAGAGGCTGAGTGTACCCGG
>NW_027106661.1:294555-301562 GCF_000696795.3 Halyomorpha halys
GGTTTGGCAGAGGCTGAGTGTACCCGGCCGCCATTTTGTTTTTGTGCTGTTTGAGAGACTTAAGGGTTTGGCAGAGGCTGAGTGTACCCGGGCGCCATTTTCTTTTATGATCGCCACAATTTTATTATGAAGGTCTCGCGGCCTTTTTCTTATCGTTCAGCGCCATATTGATCACGTGACTTACGGGTTTGGCAGGGGCTAGGTGTACCCGGCCTCCATTTTCTTTTTTTATCGCCATCATTTTATTATTAGGGTCTCGCGCCCTTTTTCTTATCGTTCAGCGCCATATTGGTCACGTGACTTACGGATTTAGTGGCGTGTACCCAGCCGTCATTTTGTTGGTTTTTTAAAATTTAAATTTCTTTTAAAAATAAAATTCAGAACTGGACTTGGTTTGTACATATATTATTAATAAGTCATTAAGTTGAATTTTATATATATTGACATTAGATAGATGATTTAATTGGAGTGCAGAAAAGATCTTTAAATGTTAAATAATAATAAAAAAAATCAATTATTTAGTTTCATTTTGTCAGCACTTTATTTTTTTTGAAATTCAGGTTAATTCGACGAACCGGTTAAGCGGGGTTCTATAGTATTTTATTTCCCTAAGACTCTTCTACCCGACTGTTCTTCTATTTTTGGCCTACATATCCTAAAACTGGAGCAGAATACAAACCGGAGGACCAAATATCGTATCAAGTTAGCAGAGTGGCATTGTTTTGAGTGATAGCGCCGAGTTTAGATCTGTTACCGAGTCAAGGTTGGGACTGAAATAGCCGCCTGTCATTCACCTCACTCCACAACACATTTTGTCTTCACAGCCGCTGATTTAATTCACGTCCCGGTTAACATAAGGAGGTATAGGTAGTATTATGACAGTTAATAAATTATAAAATAGTGAAATAATTATATGAGGAGAAGATGGTGCTAAAGTTTCGGTCAGAATATCAGAACATCATCAAGGCAAGAACGAAAAACAAGATAACCATAATGAATAAAGGGAATACAGAATAACTAGACATATAAGAAGAGAACAGCTAATATAGTTACAAATAGAAGTATTGGAGAATATTTATAGTGTCATATTACAAGGATATTGAAACCGTAGGGGGTATATAATGATATAAAAATTATGAATGAAAAAATAAAAATAAAAATTGATCAACATAAAATTAATTGTAAAAATTTAAAAAACATCAATATTACAGCACTGGCACAACATAGTATTAAATATAAACAATTTGATTTCAATAATCCAGAAATACTAGATATAACTAAGCATAGTAAGAATAGAAAAATAATAGAACCAGTACATATTACTAAAAACATAGACAAAGCAATTAATTTTAAAACAGACTTTTATGACTTTATACACACATTATATAAACATTATAAATAAATTAACAATTTAGGTTTGTATAATAGTTATAGAATTTAGATTTATTTAATTTTTTTGTTTGTTATTATATAAAAATTGTTTTTTAATAAATTGTTTTAAATGTAGTTAGATTGTTCATCTTTGTGGTAATAGAGGTAGGAGATTATTGTTATAGTTCTATCTAGTTGTTATCATAGTTAAAGATAACCTTCAGGAAGGTTATTATTTTCCTTGATTTAAAAATGTGTAATAGTTCATTATTATAATAAGTTTTAATTATTGACAATAATATGTTTAATATTGAATAATAAGGAGTTATACATTATATAAAAAAGTTAATCAGGTAAATAGTTTATGAATAGTTTAATGAATAATGTGATATAGAGTTAATGTTGTAAGCATATGTTAAATTTGTGAATTTGTTTTCTAGCAACCTGAAGATGGGGGATAACCCCGAAACGTTGTCTGAGTAATAAACTAATATATTTAAATAAGGAAGATTGTTGTTCACTCACCATCTTCATAAAAATAAAGATCTGAAAATAAGCTGAGTAAATATATGTAAAAATTGAAGTAAAATATATTAAAAAATCAATTCTTCATTGACCGCACCCCCAACCATCTTCTCATATATAATCGTAAACCATTGTCAACCATTAAACCATTATTAACTGTTTCTAATATTATATCATAATCGGGACAAAGGTTATGACGTAAATAGTGAATATTGAATGTTAAATATGTCTGTATATCTGCAATAGACTAGTGTCACAATATATACATAGACAAAGTCCCTATAGTATATTGGGACATATAGTTAGTCAATGTTAAGTTTTATCTTCATATTTGACGGAGTGAACTGAAAAATTAATAATTTCTTTTTTATATTTTTTATTTATTTTTTTTTATTGAAACAACATTGTCGTTATAACTAATACGTGTTTACAGTATGATATATCTAAATCTGACCCTGACTTTTTGCGGTTAAAAAATATATTTGTGGAAAACTTAATAAATAATGATTTTTATAGTATAGTGAATGTACACAAAAACTACCAAACAGAGATTTTTTTTTGGTTATATCCAGTTTTAGAGAGAGTATCATTTGATCAACGCAATGCGACAATTGCGAAATCTGATATCAATGCGGATCCAGCAACCCCCCAAATAAAAAAAAAAATTTCTTAACACTCGATTCCATATAATTTCTTAAATTTGGCGCCCATTATAATCGAAAATTCAAATATATATATTTATCAAAATTCAATATTGTTTTAATTCAAGATACATCAATAAACGAAATAACAAGTAACGTACATAAATAAAACCATATCTATTTTTATATTTAAAGGAAATTCAACATCAACTCGCCATCCCAGAGATCCAACATGAATACCAAATTTCAGACATTCATAATCGGTCGAGCGAAATTCGCTAACTGGTTTACTAAGGGGTTATATCATTAATTTTTTTTTATAACATGTTTCCTAAGACAGGTTCCAGATTTAATGAGCAAGATAAAAGGAGAAAGAAAGAATCCACCAATTCAAGAGGAGGTTTACTAGACAGGCTAAAAAAGGTTCCAAGGTTTTATTCATAAACTCGTTTTTTACCTTCTCTATATAAGTACTTAAGGTAAAAAAAAACAACTCAGTTACATTCACATATAAAATGTATTATTACTAGAATGATTCAAACTTGAAAATAAATAACTTGCAGAAAATAAAAAAAAATCCTATTATACTAGATATGCTTATGTAATACATATATAGCAAGGCAAAAACCATATTTTCCTCTGTACAGATATGATAATGTTAAACGAAATATTGGCTAGGTAAGTTTAAAGACTTGAAATTGGATGGAGTAGTAAAAAAATAAAAATAAATAAATAAAAGAAAAAATGTATTAATGTTATTTATTCACCCATATTTTTTTTTTATATTTATTGATTATTTATTTAATGTGTATAAAATAGATTAACTGTAAAAAAAAAGGCAACTTTATTGTTTGAATAGTCATGACTTACAATAATAAAAAAAAACAGTTTTTGAACATAGAATTTCTTCAACTAATTATTAAAAAACTAAATGCAAATAGTATAATTTAAGATTAATAACTATTATAATTAAAACATTACCTATAATTGTCTATTACAGTTTATTCTATATTGCTGTGAAAAACTAACTTAAGGTTTGTGCTAAAACTGAACAGGGTTGAAATGAAGGAATGTATCGTTTCGTTTTATCAATGAAATTGAAATTCAATTACTAAAATATAATAGGGGTATTCATGATGTTGTGTTAAAAGTAAAATGTTTTATCATGTTAAATGTTATAAGTATAGTATTGTGAGCAGCCCTATTTAAAGTCATGTTAAATGTTAAATGCATAAGAGCTTCTAGCGGATTTTCTGAGCAACTTGTTTTATAACCTTTTCTCCCAAAACTTCATGTCATTGTTTACTTCTATGTTTTGATTCATTATTGTTATTGTCATAAATTGCTTTATTAGTTATAAAAACATCCAAAACAATACTAACACAATCAAAACAAAAAAGACGAGCAAGTAACATAATACAACAACAAATAAAACGGTGACGTCATTCTCCATTTAACAGACATTCAACTATGTTATATCGTTTTAACATGCCAAAGGAAGAAATTATTTCTCCATTTAACAAGAGTTTTTCCATTCAACATGTTAAACTAAAGATCATGAATACCCCTAGCTTAGGTGTTTCTGTCAGTTTACCTATTTATATATTATTCCCTTCTCAGGAAGTAGGGAACCTTTTTTCTTTACCAGACTCCACCTTTCTTCTCAGTCGTTCTCAGTGTTACAATCTGACAAATGATTACCCCTAAGATTATTGTTTATTTCTTACCTATCTGTTCTACCTTTACATCTACCACTTTGACATATTTATAACTAATTTTAATAAGTAGTCTCCTACAATTTATTTGTCTAAATCTATACTTAGAACTTCTATCACATCTGGTTATATTTCTTAGTAACTTGTTTCCAGTCTACAAGTATACTTCCTTATATCGTTATTATTAATTATTTTTTATATAATTTATAAACATAACAATTATATTGAAATGTTTTTAATTTTATGTTAATTCTAAAATTTTTTTATCATGTTTTTTCATTCAGCCCTGACTTGGCCAGCAAAGTGAGGCGAAACGTTTGTTTACAATAAATAGTTTTCTTTTACTATTTTGGTAACTTTTTTTGACCGCCACCCGGACTATACTCTTCCAATCTACTCCATACGGTCAACTATCTACTCCCAATTAAATAATGTAAGTAATTTAAAATATATATGAGCCGAAAAATACGACCTTAGCCACTGCTATCACTCTATCACTATAGAGATTCGTTGTTCACGTAGTTTTATCTCCTAGTACAATAAAAATATATTTATTTAATTATTAATTAATTATATTTTTTATTTTGTAAGTTTCATAAATGATAACATTGTCTGAAAATAGTCATATCGTCGATTCATTTGTCGCTCTTTTTTTTCATTAAAATTTTATATGGTTTTGCAAATTTAATTGAAGAGTAAGACACATTTGAATGCGGAATTATCGACTAAACAATGGCACCATTCATGAGGAATGTACAATACAAGCTAGCAGACATTGATAGAAGAATGTCAACAAGGAGGAAATTTGGACATGGACGGCCACTGAGACAATACGCTATCTATTAATAGGTTGACCTTTCCTGGCATTACAGCCGTCCACAATTAAGAAACATTGTTGGGAACCTAAAGCCTAAAATAAAAAACCTTTCTTTAGGTTAGTAGTTTATAACTAAGATAAACAGTAACTGATGGGCACTAATATTGGATCCTTCTTCATTGTTTATTTCAGAAATACAATTCTAATATATTCTTTTACTGATAATATAAGATAACAAAATAAAGAATTGTTTTTAAGTCGTTTCTATTAAAGAATCATAATAAAAGCTGCCAGAATCAAGAGTAATAAGTATTAGCATTCATTTATAGGTAAGTATTCATTCTTTCGATACATATACTAAACTAAAAAAAAAGAAGATAAATGGTAATAACAAAAAAAAAAAAAAATACAAACATATCTATAAATACAAATATAAATCGATG
The DNA here is from genome assembly GCF_000696795.3 of Halyomorpha halys. Lineage (NCBI taxonomy): Eukaryota > Metazoa > Arthropoda > Insecta > Hemiptera > Pentatomidae > Halyomorpha > Halyomorpha halys. The sequence goes on from NW_027106661.1 coordinate 300,068, forward strand.
AAATAAATAAATTAAAAACTTCGAGATAAAATATTAATAAATACTATAAATATTTTTGATGCCTACTCCAAGTGAAAGTGTGTTGCATAAGATATTATTTCTAGTTATGACCAATCGTTTTACTTTAATCGAAATTATATATTGCTCAAATCCAGGAAATAATACATTTTGGGCCAAATCAGAGGAGAAATTATCGATATACCTGAGCATGAGTAAGCGAAATTAGCCGATGTAATTTAGAAGAGTTACGGAACCGAATTGGATCGTAGATGCGAAAAACGTTAAATGCGAGTGGAAAGTTACGATTTACAATTTAAAAAAATTTACATACTCCATGAATATGACAGATCGTCCTACAGACTGTCCAAGAGCTACTAGGGTCGTTACAAAGCAAATCCAGTTTGATTTGTACAATCTACGGAGTACGCCAAGCACAAAATAAAAATAGAAATGTTTTTGACACATGTGCCACAATCTAAACAAAACAGCGATAATATGAAACGAAAATTTCATCCTGAACAATTACCCACCGGTAATAAGGCAAAGGTTTTATGATTATCGCGGGTTCGTATTCCTTTCACTTCGTGGAACATTATCGGGATTTATTATGGAGGCGTACGAATTCTTGAGTTATGTATGGTATTAATTCTTTATGACATCAATGTCGATTAGAAACCGACAAGAGGTTAATTGAAATAATAGGTCGTTTTGATGCTTACGAAGAATTCGAATCGAAAAACATCGATAGTGAAGCTTCAATACCCGTTCGATGTTTCTGCTAATTATCAATTTGCACTAAGCAGACGAGAGTAAATTAACAGTTCGAGGAAAGACTACATTATATCGAGTCTATTGTAGGAAGAGCGTATTGAGCCGAGGTTAGTGACTCAGGGGCCTTGAGTCTTGGCAAGATTTAGCAGGAGCCCAGCTCAATGGGCCAACTCCGAGGGGTGACTGACTTGTCCCCACAACACGGCATGTCACGTCACCAGCAAGCAGTGTATCGGGGGTATGTTGTGATTGTTCTTGCCAACACAGCTCTCACCTTAAAAAGGCTCACTCATACACCAACAAGGGTACAGACATCTTGCTTCAGAATGGAGCTGTGTTAGCCTTCAACACCATGCTGTGCCACTGATATAAGGGTTCGAATTAGACTTCAAAGCAACTTCATTAATATTGAGATAAGTTTGTTTCTCAATTATAAAAAAATGTCTAAATAGTCTCAACATGCTCTTATAACTTCTCCTTTTCGGCCAATTTCATTCAAAATATAATAAGAATATGGCAAACCTAATACATTTGGAAGGTCAAAGAATGTGTTGTTGATAAAAAGATAGATTGTAATAGACAGTGTAAATTAAATAGGATTAGAATAAGTGAAATTGGATAATAAAAGGTAATTTAACACATCATGAAAGTTAATTTTTTTTTAAAATATTTATTTATTGCTATTTACAATTGTACATTACAATACATTTAGTAAATCTGATCT
>NW_027106661.1:306477-348331 GCF_000696795.3 Halyomorpha halys
TATACACACATATAAACTCGTACATATACGTATCAGAATAAGTCAAAAATGAAAAACTATATTAAGGCGACGATTTAGGACTTTATACACACATATCTTATTAAGCACAGAAGCTCGATGCAGAAAACACATTATCTTACTTCTGCAAATTAAAAAAAAAATATCTGTATCACCACTACAACCTTTACCTCTACAATCCAAGAAGGTTCAGGGGGTCAGTCAGTACTTTGTAAGGAAGTACCGTAACAAGAACAACGGTAGTGCAAGGAGGTGATTTGGTCAGAATCAAGCTTGGCCGCCAGATTTTTACTCAATGAAAGAGTACCCAGGACTCCTGAACCCACAGGATTGACTCACGGCGACAGTGTAACAGAAAGCAATTTTCTACCCAGCCGGATTTTCGGACCTGGGTTCTGGTCCTTCGAGTTAGTAGCTTCATGACTTACCACAGTGCCACCGCACTCCCATACGTCTGCAATTAATTTAATAAAGTAACGCATTAAGTTTATTTTATTTCATTTTTCGCCTATGACCCAAGCGCATCTTAGTGCAGACGTTATGGTGTAAGAAATTAATATTAAATTCTGCGTCGAATTAATCCAAACTTAATACGGTAACGCATTTCAGATAATCCTAAAACGGAACCTAAGCTGCTAATTAATTTGATAAAGAAATTTTCTGCCTATAAATCCTAAACGGCGGATTCTAGCGAAAAATTTCAAAGAGTCTGTGGAAGAAAATTGATTGCTATAATATAAAAGTGTAGGGAAGATTCTCCTACTTTTTGTAAAACGAGTATTTTATAGTTCCACGGATCAGACAAAAACCTAAGCACATTACATTGCTTTAATGTTAAGTCATAAAACTATACTCAACGCCAAGGCCTTACCGAATGGTGTGAAACAGTTGTTTAATTCAACATTCAAATTAATTCATCGGCAAACTATAATCGAGTTATATTTTAATATGAAATTTACAGTAAAAAGATAACACGGATCTGGCTTAGCGTCAATAATTATTTTTAAAAACAGACACCCTAACAACGAGTGAGCCAAACAAATTGGTCCTTTCGTCTTTGTGTAACCAGGTTAATTATGCTTCTCGACTTTCTCTGGACCATTGGTGTCGCGAAAGTGTTTGTCAACAGTCTTATTGTTTCCGAGGAGTGAATCAGCCAGAGTTATTACGCACAGAGAAATTTGATCATTTCACTTTTGGGATAGTGCTGAGGAGAAAATTCGGAGAGAGGTATATAAAAAGCAATAGGAAAAAAAGTGGGAAGATAGGACTAGGGGTCAATAAAGGTACAAAAATAATAAAAAAAACTATTTATATAAATGGAATATGGTCCGGGTGCGTTCAAATAAAACTCAAATAGTAATAACTATTTTAATTGAGCCAACGTTTCGTCCAATGTTGAAGGGCTTCGTCGGGGCTAAAAAAGATACAAACACTTAACATAATTAAAAAAGCAAATGGAAAATTACATGGGTATACAATGAAATGTAAAAATTAAATAAAAAAAAATAAAAGGTTATAACAATAAATGAAAACGGAAAATGTAACAGATAAGAAGAAGAAACATAAAAGAAAGTACAAACTAAGAGATGAAAAAGGGGGATAAGAGAAAAAAACTATTTATTGTTAATCAACGTGTCGCCGCATTTTGCAGTTCTTCGCCAGGGCTAAATGAAAACAAGATAAAAACATTGTAGGAATTGACAGAACATTAAAATAAATATTCATACAAAATACGAAAACATGTAAAAAAAATTGTTTGTTTTTTTAAATATCTAAAAAAAATTAATAATTATAATTTAAGGAAGTATACATATAGGTGGACTGGAAACTAGTTACTAATAAATACAGCCAAGTGTGATAGAATTCTAAATACAGAACTAGAGTAATTGTAGAAAAAATACTCGTAAGAAATAGTTGTTAATATGGTAAAGAGGTAGGAAGGTAGAGGGGGGGGAGAGAGAGAGAGAGAGAGAGAGAGAGAGAGAGAGAGAGAGAGAGAGAGATTATGATTATTTTTTTTATATATTTAAAACCAATTTTTTTTTTACATATTTTCGTATTTTCTCTGCATATTTATTTAAATGTTCTGTCAATTCTTCCAGTGTTTATATATTGTTTTCATTTAACCCAGACGAAGCCTTACGAAGTGGGGCGAATAAATAATTGTTTATATTATTTTGGTACCTTTATTCACCGCCAACCGGACTTTCTTACTATAATGTACTTCAACTATTTTCTTCCAAAAAATAAATCTAAATTCTGGAAATAAATGCACGATAGTTTTTTTTTGTAATTGATAATTGACATTAATTCAGTTGTATATTTTGCTAATGACTATATGATATAGTATAATAATTTCTCTATTGAACAGTTTAGTAAGTAATGAGTAAGAAGCCTAAGAAATGTTGAACCGAAGCCAGCCCACCCCCAGCATACTGCTTAGGCTATAAAACAACTAGGGGTCTATTATTAGAGTGAGCTATTTTCTTTTCGGTGGCTTAGCTGACTTACTATAGCAGATCACGGCCACCAGGGCTTTTATTCAAAGCTTTATATGAGTAAAGTAAAATGATTTATTGAAAATATAAATAACATACAAAAGTTACATAAACATGTAGTATATACATATTTATTTTTAATCTCAGTATTTCATCATTATGAATATTATACATTACTCTACTACAAAATGATATTGATAAGATATTGTACAATTGATTTTTGAAATAAACTAAATTTAACTAAGTGTTTAGATAAAAAAATAACTCATAACATAACGATGAGTCATGGATATATATATAAATGACATCGTTTGGGGGTGCGGGCATATTTTTAAATTATATAAAAATATTATATATTTAATTTTATTAAATTATATTTTATAGTACATTTAGTGTACTATAAAATGACAAATCTGGCTGAATACCCCAAAATAAAGAAATATATATCCAATGTTTGTCGTGCATTTCACCTATGTTAACACTCCGTAAGAAATTGCAAATTACACGCATTTTTAAAATTTCACAATTTATAATTAGGGAGGGCGGTAAAAGTAGTATAAGTCGAATAATGGTCGAAATAGTTCTAATATATTTGTATTATAACTATTTGTATTTTTTCCTTTTTCAGCCCTCCCTATATATTCTTCGCATTATTCTATTTATATATTGTTAATAATATTCAGTATTATGAATGAGGAGATGCTACTTGGAGATAAGGTTAATGAAGAACACAAATTAGTAAGAACTAATTTATTACGTTTCGGCCAGAATTTCAAGAATTCATCAGGGCTAAGAACAGAAAACTAGATAACAACCATGGATAAAATAAATTACAGAATGATTAGAAAATAAACAACATTGTAGATAAATAAACAGTGCTGAAAGTATGTATAGCTAAGTATTATATTTTATTTATTTAGTCCTTCTATTTTACTTACATATACGTTTTATTTCCCACTTTGTTTTAAAAAATTTTCTTTTTGTAGATATATTTACTAATTAGATTTTCAAATGTATTTTATTATTTTTTCTTCCTTCTTACGTAATTTTTAGTTATTCAACCTTTATCTTTTTATGATACTTAGACTATAAATGTCTTTCAACACTATTTATCTATAGCTATAGTTATTTTCTAATCATCCTTTTGTTCATTATGGTTGTTATCTTGTTTTTTGTTCTGAGCCCTGACGAAGGCTCGAAATTCTGGTCGAAACAATGTTTAGCACTAATAAATTTTTACATATTTCTATTCTTCACTGACCTTATCTTCAAGAAGCTTCCCCTCATTCATAAAATTGAATAATGTATATTATATGAATGGGATAATGTGAAAAATATATAGGGAGGGCTTGAAAAGCAAAAGATTCAAATAGTTCTTCAGCGTATAAGTCGGCCATTATTCGATTTATACTACTTTTACCACCCTGTCTAAATATAAATTTTGAAATTTAAAAATGCATGAAATTTTAAATTATGATGTAGCTTGAAAATTTCCTTACGGAGTGTAAACATATAAAGGTGAAATGCACAACAAACATTAGATATCTATTTTTTTATTTTGGCCTATTCAGCCAGCTGGGTCATTTTATAGAACACAAAATGTAATTAGAAAAAAATTAATTAATTCAAACTTTATATATCACACTAGTATTTCTAAAGTGATACAACTCAAAAATCGGTGTTTTAGAGTTATGACTATGAAAGAAATTGGTAAATATATCTTTATGAATCGTCAAAACTGTATCAACCTAGCTTCAGAGCTTGTCCGCCAGAGGGCACTTGTGTCACTCTTGCTGCCTAAATGCTATTCCCCCTCCATAGGCAAGAGTGTCACATTTCCAGAAATGTAGGTTTTAGACTTATGTCATTTTAGAAATACTAGTGCGATATATTCCAAACTGAATATAAGTCCTATTTTTGTTTTCATTAATGCTGTTTTCGAAAATTTTTTGAATGAATTTAAAATGTTTTTACAATTGAAAATGTATTTTTTTTCAAGTGATTATTAAAATTTTAATTTTATTTATAAATTACCTTTGAAACAGTAGTTTTTACTGGGCGTTAATTACCATTGGGTTTTACGCCCTTAAGCCCAAACGAACTACTTTTTTCCTTATGTCCATCTATATTCATTAAATGCATGAGCCATGAATTGATATTACTTTGGGGATTTGCTTAATTTCATTCCTCTATGTTGTCTGTTATTTTAATTTATAGCCTTTCTAATTAATATTATTTTAAAAATCTATTTGTATATATTAAGAATACCCTAATTTATTACTTTAATAAATTAATTAGCTAATTAGTAAGAGTTTCAGAATCACCAGGAATGCGTTTCAGTTTTATAAACTAATTTTTAAAATTATTTGCAGATGTGTGTCTGTGGGCTGGATTTTATACATCCTCTTGTTCTACTATGCCTAACAAGAAGTAAGGAAAATCATAAAATAGTTAGGGAAAAACCCTGGAGCTGGAGAACAGAATGGATGACCTTCATGCTCTTCCGAGCGTACCTTCACACGTCTAATATATTCCTCCTTCAAGAAGATACTCAATCCGGATTTATAAAACCCTGGTAATTTATTGAATAACATTTTATAAATAAAAAAATGATTAATAGCTTTAAACATATATTTTACATAAGTAATAATAAAAAATAAATAATTATTTTCGAATCTAAATCCAACAACCCAGTTAATACATTTATTAGGAGATAAGTTTTAGAACCTCTTACTCAAATCTTTAACACTAAAAAAATGAAAAAAAAAAACCTCACGTAATTCGGTCCAATAATTCAAAAGCTTATTGTGGGCAAAGATTCGACCACCCCCTTTTAGATATATAGATGTTTTAGTATGATTCTATGTTTTGCTAAATAGTTCTTATCCTTATTGCTAATATTGTAATCTTAGCCTGTCTGAAATTATTTTTTAGTTTAATTAATGGTGATCCATTTTTTGAGATGTTACACAGTTAAACTGATACAGCGGTATGTGTATACAGTACAAACTATTGTTGAATGAAAAAAATAAAGAAAAACTTCGGGATTTTTTTTTTAAAAGAACAATTTTAATAGTTGGAATCTTATACTTTCTGAGATGAACGAAATAAAATCAAGGGGAAAAATTTTCTGAAGTGTAAAAAAATGTCAAAAACCAAATAAAACATTAAGTTTCACGCTAAAAATCATTGTTATTAATACAACTTTCATTGACTTGTTAATTTGAATCCAATAATACATGTCTGATACAAGCCAAATACTAAATAAAAATTATAAATTTATATATTTTCAAAAGTAACAACAAAAGAGTGATAATTTTATTTTATTTGTTAATTTTTTTTCTTTATCTTGTTTACATTACATAGCATATATTGAAATTGCCATCAACATACTGTTCTGGAAAATATTTTGAAGAAATAGATAATTATGGTACATTTTATCAATTGTATTATTGTAAGAGAATTATTATTATACATAAATGTGAGTGTGTATATATGCGTATTAGGGTATTAAAAAATTAGGAAACTCCAACTAATCGTGAATGGCGTTTTCCAAGAACAAAAGGAAAAAAATATATATACACAAAATCAAACCTAATAAAACTAATTTAGCCAAATAATTAAATCAACAAGTGTTAATCAAACCTCTAGTGCCCTTCGTGGTCTTGAAGAACTCATGAAAAAATTCCTTAATTCCCCTTCACTCCCTCTTCAATCTAAAATCCTTTCCTTTTCAACCTTTCTGTTAGAGTCCTGTGTTTAGACGGTGAAAGTAAGTTTATATTTTGGACAGTTCCAAGATTCAACTTTGAAATAAGATATATATTTTATCTTTAAATGTTAAGAACAATTTTTAGAAGCACCCACTAAGACCTTAAAACTTAACTTAAAGCTGCAAGAAATTTCTTTAAACGGACAAACGATCAAGTTCCAGTACAACAAGGTTGCATGCATTTGAACACTTCTGTTCAACAATTTACAAATTATATCTCGTAAAGAAATAAACCAAGAAATGACGTTGTTTTAAATTTTTTTATTATGAATTTCCCCCTTCATTTTATCAGAAACTTTGTCTAATTATTTCATCAAGGAGTATGGAGAGCACTAAGAGACACTTACTTATTGTGTAGTAGCATTCAGTGAATATAAAATAAAAAAAAACTTCAACGTACAGTTCTAGTGATGTTCTGAAATAATTTCTGAAGTAAGAAAAAATTATCCATATAATAAGTAATAAAAAAATCAAATATAACACATGTTAATTTTTATTGTTATAAGTATTTAAAACACAAAACGTTTTGACAGTAACCTCAACAAAGGCACATTGATTCCCCATTGCCGAAAGACAATCCTGATGGCGGGTGGGACAGCGAGGGACAACAAGCTGATCCAAACCGGTCCAAGTATGTACAAATTGGTGACCTCCATCGCTCCTGTGGGCAGCCGAAGGTACGTCTCCGGCGCAGGGCAGCTATTTTGGAGCGGTCCCGTGGCCCACTGAACCTGCCTGGCTACGGTCCAAGGATTTGCTCATCCGATAGTGTGTCCCTTGTCGTCTAGAACACGGCTGTCCAAGTCGTAAGGGGAACTGAGTTTAAAAAATATTGTATTGTGTTATTTTACAGTTATTTGAAATGAAAAAATAATTTTATTGTCGGACAAAACTTTTCTTAGAATTATTACTATAATAGTTCAGACTTTATGACCATACGTCTGGCAAAATATTTACAAAATTGTAGTATTTAAGTCACAATTACAACTTTATAGCAGTAGTTAATGTCATAGCTAGAAAAATATTGTTAACTTTCATATGGTGGTTTGATTATTAAGTAGGTGAAGGAATTAGTGTCCAAAGCAAGAAATATAGATAGAGAGAGAATCACAGAAGAAGGTTGCACGAATGATGAAGGGGACTCTTTCATAATAATGTATATATAAATCAATGAGTTGAGATCTAGTATTTAATGAATAGATGGATGAACAGAGTGAGAAGATCAAGGATGAAGCTAGGTATTCTCGCTTTAGGAGAATCGGAAAGACAAACACCCAGGAGGTAGAACAACTATGACTGAGATATGGGTGCTTCAGAGAAACCCGAATATAAATCTTAAGAACTAATTTATGGGTCTCTTGTGTCTAATTTCTGGCCCAGCAGACAGTCCTCCGTAGACCAGAGAACGGTAGTAGAAGTGAGGGAAAATGAGAGAGAATACAAGCAATGAACGGGTATGGAATCACGAAATTGTTTTTGTACAGTAAAAGAAATTTTTTTCACCAAAAATATTTGTTTTTTCACGAACATTCCACTGGCTACCTGTTGTAAATCCTAAAAGGGAGAAATAGTCACACAATGTTTCCTGTTCTCCAGTAGATCGTGACCTATTAAGGAAATATATAAGAGTTGTTCTTGCGTTTACAGAGAAATATACGTAGCGTTCAAACGTATACAATTTGTTACGACAGAAGGAGGTCAATGCCTTTATATCGTTTATTATTATCTACAACAGCTAAATACTCAATTAAAATCGATATTTACGCAGTATTGATAATTGGTTTGTTTAGTATTAATAGCATTACAGCAATGATTGACTGATACAAAGGATGTCTGCTAAGAATTATAATAGAATTCTTCACTTCCCAAGTCATTTTTGGGAACATTTTATCACCGATATAATAGGAGATGATTTTACCTATCTCTATATAAGTATTTATATAAATATAATTTAATTGATCTTTCCAATTCTAAAATATTATCATGCAATGAACGAAAAAGACAATTAATTTATGTGCTAGTTTAGAAGTGGGATGATGGACAAATATCGATAAATCGAAATACCAACATTTTTAATAAAAATATTACACAATGAAATCCTATATTTAAATAAAAATATCTAGAAGGACGGCGGGTTCGACAATTCGACAAACCAAAACAAATGTACTAGAGAGAAAAACATTATTAAAAAACACAAAGCATACTTATTCAAATCTCATGAAACAATTTTTCAAAAATCTTAAAACATATAGACATAACAAGTAAACAATATATAACAATAGTGTAAGACACTTTTTTTCCATCGCTTTGGTTCTTTCATTTTTTTTTTCTTCTTTCTATACTTTATTAATTTGTTTTTGCTAATCCTTTCTTTTCTATTCTTTTTTTCTTCCAGTATAAATGGGTAACTGTAGTGTTTAAACTCAACAGTTGTCTAATGCTTTCAAACTGAGACATTCCGAAATATTGATATTTTATCTTCGATATTATACATTAAATTATTTTTTGTTATTCATATTATTATTTATACTTTTTCAAAAGAATTAAAAAAAAATTATAACTTCTATCTAATGTATGATAATCATATATAGCAGAAATAAACCATTCTAATTTTGAGGAACAAAACAGGTGTTCTATAATAACAGTGCAGTAGTCAAGATAAAACAAAACAAATAAACATTTAAACAAAATGTCATTAAATTAATCAACAAATTAATCTCAGTATGTAGAGGAATAATATTTACTACGATATTGTTTCTCCTAAAGGAAATAACATACTTCTATTTCTATTAATTTTATAAAAATAAATAAAATTGATACACTTGAGAAACATTTTAATTTATATGAAATATAAAAAATTAATCTAACAGTGCCAATTAACACAATAAGTGTGCAGTAATTAATAGATAATTTTAGCTTCCAATATCAGATTCAAGATAAAAATAAGTTAATCATTGATTTAGAAAACATTCAAGAATATTCAAGCGTCAGAAAAATATATATTTAATTTATTGGAAAATATTACAGATATTTATGATATCACTTTCATATAGATATTAGTATCAGTTAATAATTCAATACGTAAATTTATTATATCGTAATAAAAATGATTTAAACATAGATAGTTAATCGACTGAAATATAGATAAATATCGGAATTGGCTTAAAATAAAATAATTATAACAAGGAATTGTTAACTACAAGAAACTGATATATTTAACGATAAGGTAAAATTGACTATCCGTTTTTTATTTTATACATGTTGATAAATGTTACATATTGATATAAAAAAACAACTAACTTCCTAGGAAATAAATTCCAGAACAAGACATTTTTTTAAAAGAATTTATCGTTTAATCCTACCTTTCGTTTCGTCAAACACAAAAAATGTAAAAGGCGAATAAAATTTAGCAGACATGATTTAGAGAGGACGTATCGAGAACGATTTTTGCTGAAATTGGAATCAAATTCTCAAGTTCGCTAAAGTTTATTATTTGTTTGAATTACACAACAAGTAAACAAAGATGGGAGAAATAAAAACCTGTTTTGTTAACTTATAAAAACTGCCTAATTCGCTCCCAAGATTATAAAATAACTTTACATTCAGATACAGGAGATAAATGAAGTAGAGAAGTAGCTGGATTGACTTGGGTTCCGGAGAGACTGCACAGGAGCAATGTCACACCTAACCGGTTCTTCCTTCACCATATTTTACTGACCTTCATTTGTCAGCGAGAGTTGGCTCCGGCCCGAAAGGAACTTATGTTCGTAGTGGTTCGCGAACCTCTCATCAGGTACGACTCATTCAAAAAATAAAATATAATTTCTTACTATTGTCGTATCTGTGAGACATATCTTGGCATATTGCGTAAATGATGGATCCATATCTTAGAAAATTATTTGGAAAGAAATTCTCAAGGTGTATCTACACATATTGCAAGATTCTACACATCTGCAGAGGTTGGAATATTTGGATTTACAAGTAAATTTGTGGACGATCAGCTCTAGTGTCGGATTTCAAAGAAATTCTTACAAAAATATCGATATATCGACATATATTGAAGATATATTTCTTTCACGATTTAATTCTAAATATAATACGGATATTATAATCGATTATCGAAATAAAATTATTTTTTCAAGTACTGATTGTGAGCTTTTTTCTTTTTTAACTTTAAAATGTTAATAAATCAATGTTTTTTAGTTTATTAATATATTATATACTAATGCCTTGTTTGAAAATAGATAGTTAATTTAAAATACAAAGATCTTTTGATCCTTAGCCATACAAAGGAGACCTTAATTCGATGTATCGAAGTTTTAAATTTTTTCAAATACAGGCTATTATGCTCAAGTACTAACGAGGATAAATAATGATTGAAAAGTTCTAAAGAGATTAATATAAAAACGTATTTGTCAATCGAATTTAGCATAATTGTCTGTAATTAAAAAAAAATTGGATACTTCAATTTTAGGTATTGACAACGTCGAAGAGGGTCGAAACGTTGGAGAGAAATAAAAATATTTCAAATTAATATTGCTTTTTTAATAAGCACTTAACAGTTACAATTAAAGCTATAAGAAATCTAAGAATTGTTATAATATAATAAATTAAATGTAATCTCTCTTACTCTTATCCTTTCAAAGATTAAAAATATCGTTAACCAATATGTCGAAACATCGAGAATTTTATCGATTTATCGAACTGTATCTCCGAAATCTAACGTTACGATGTATAGATATTTTTGCTAAATATATATATATTGTTCGAGATTGAGAGAACTTCCAACAAATAGACATTTATGCTCTTCGTGTTTTAAATAATTAAAGAATCTTCATAATCAATAACTCAGTTTAGTAAAAGATTCTATATTTTAAAATTATATCAATAGAGTTAGTACTAATTCTATCAATTGGTTGTAAAAACATGATGTCAAATCTTTTCGATTTTTAAATATATATTTTTTATTTAACATAGATCAAATACACACTTATGAAGATTTTATATGTCTGATTAATTAAACTAATAAATATATAAGATAAAAATTCTAGAACAACATTTATATTTAAAAGTTATCTGGTACCATTTCTATGAATATTTATTTTCTATTTTCTACCACAAACCGGTTTAAACCGATATTTACGTTTCCTTTGATTTTCACCTTTTCCATTTTTTTCTTTTCAAAATGAAAATAGTAAAAGTCCATAGAAGTTCAAGGTCCGTTATGCTTTAATCTCTGCAATACACAAGCTTGTAGATTATTCGTTATTTTGTTGGTTTACCAAGTATTTGCAGATGTGTAAGGAGTGCCAAAAGTGTGGATCCGGCTTTGCATTGTAATCATCATTAAAATTTACAACCACATTTGTCAAATGTCAAGAAAGTAAACTGAGTGAGTAATATTAGAAGAAGATGGTATCTGGAGAAAATAATACTAAAATAGCCACCAACGCTAGGTCTCCAATGACAGGTTCCATCAAGGTCACTTGACCATAATTTTGAGGCGGAAGATTATCAGAAATTAATGGGAAGCAAGATTGCCAAGAGGCGGTTATGGGGGTTATAATAGTAGGATTTGTACCTCGTATTTCAGGACAATACTTTAATACGTGGGATTATCATGATCATAGAGGATTTCGGATAGGATACGAATGGAAATAAATTTCCAATATTTTTTTTTCATAAGATAGCAACGATAGCGAAGGTAAAGGCCGTCCGTAGCTGAGGTGTAAGTCTTGGCAACCTTGGAACTGCGGCCTGGTTCGAATCCGACCTAGGGAAGTCGATTTTTATTCCTGTGGTGATCTCACGAAATGAAAATATACCAACCTCCCCTAACGTGGTTAGAATAGGGTGGCACCCACGCATTTATCTGATTATTTAATTTTACGTTTTATTATCATTGACTTATTTTTGTTCTGTTTTCAGCATATTAAACGCTAATACTTATTACCCTTAATTGTGCCAGATTGTAATAAATTTCGTAAAAAAAATATGTTGAGCGCCATAGCCTATCCAATAAAAAGTATTAAACATCAGATAGATAAAAGAATCATGGCAATAATTATAAATTCATTAAAAATTTGAAGGTTTACGTTTCAGGCTACATAGAATCTAAATATCGAATAAAAAAATAGCTGCTGAACGTCTTTGGCTTTCTTTCAAACTATCCGTCCTATTTTTTTTTTATAAAGATTTAGAACCCATCATAGACTCATTCAACCTATGAAGATCCTAAAATATTGTAACAATTTTCAAGTGTAACAAATCATATATGATATGTTTCCTAATACCGCAAATAAAACCACAGAATATCATTCATTCCAAGTAATTCTAAACATGGAATGTCAGAACGATCTTTTATTGCAGTTTAACTATTAGATGATTTCCTTTATTCAAGTCATGAAAGAGGCATAGAGACGAAAATAATCATATCATCGTATCATTTCGGCAAATTGACCTTCAGACAAAAAAAAACAGAGAGGATCGTTATTAGGATCCACCAAGGATACATTCTTCGGACATGTTGGAAGACAGTAAGCCAACAGAGGTACAAATTGCAGGCGGCATTAAGTCAATCTGGACAAAAACACAGAACAATGAGCGGACTATCAGATTACACGACCTTTGTGATTTTTTTTTACACTCATCTTGAAGGGGATGTCATTAACCCGCGGGTGAAATGAGCGGGTGCGAGGGACTACTACACCTGCATCTACACGTGTCCCACAGGTGGCCTTGACACGTGGCCTAGGACCACACTTTCTCCCACGCTCCGCTGCTCCCAAATACTCTGGTCCAAATCGCTCCATCAACAGGTGACTCGGGAAGGTCGAGCTCTTCTTTAAGGCTTTCCGCTCGGAGCATCGTGGACAATCGTTTCCTCACAAAAACTGTCTGAGATAGTGTAATACCTTTTGTTATCCAACGCTCCAAGATCTCAACTCGAGTCTTCACCCACAGTGGAATGGTTGTACGACCAGAGATCCCAACTTGCGTACCCATGAAATCCTTTGTAACTAGAATAGAAAGTTAGATCAATAATAGAAACAAGAATTACTGTCAAAGAGTGTAGATAATACAAGAGCCCAAGGGGAGAAAAAAGTTATTTTACCTCAATTTTTGATTACTTTAATGAAAACAATGTACAATTACTAGTCGAAATTGATGAATCTGCCAAGTAGGGGGAATAAAAGAAAATTTTAAAAAATTAATTTTTCATTCGAAGCTTATCTTAAAAACTGACAACACCAGAAAACCTAAGAGAACCTTATTTAAAGAAGAGTACATTTGCTAAAATATTAGGCCTAATAGAGCTATTTACGTTCAATAATTCTCGAGAGATAGCTTTTTAAAAAGCATCATTTCACAAAAAAATGTACTGAAAGGTCAGTAGTAAGTGAATTTATTTTGAGAAATCTATATCTCAAAAACTATTCGACGTACAGATGTCTATTAGCACTCAAATTAAAGCTAGTTTATGACTACTTTACTTTGTAGAAGTGATAGTTTTCATGATATTTGCTAAAATAAATTGATTTATAGTTGTTCGCACAAATTTTCATGATCAAAATTTATATTCATAAGCGAATATCATAAAAATTATTTCCCCTACAAAGAAACATGTCATAAACTAATTTATAGTAAGTTAAATTACCTTAATTTTGCATTTGTACGTCGAATGTTTTTTGAGATATAAATATTTCAAAATAAATACACTAACTACTAATATTTCAGTAAATTTTTATTAAATGTTGCTTTTTAAAAAGATATATCTTCAGAACTATAGAACGTATATATCTGTATTAGGGTGGGTGTAATGCGGTCCAAAAGGGTAGGTTGTTTTAAAGACTGATTAACAAGATCGACAAAAATAAAAATTATTACTACTCAAGATAAAATTTATCAATTTTTATCTTTCTGATTTGTCATAAAATTTACATAAACTAATATCACCGTTATTAATAATAGTTTTATAGCCCACAGAGCACTGTAAAAAAGCCTCTTTGATGTAAATATCTACTAAAGTAATGCATATTTTTTTATTATAAATTCATTCAGTTAATAGTTAAGTTTTCGCAAGAAAGAAAATATGTATGCTGTATTTGCACAAAACATGAGATAATTAACAGAAAGGGTTTCGATGCAAACACGAAAAATGAACAGGAGACGTCGAGGAATGTACTTGTTGCCATGAATAACAATTGTGCAACAAGGCGTGTAAACGCCTCCGTCACTGTTCTTACAGCCAGATGTTTGCCAATTTGGAATTCCAAAATTTGGGACTTGAAATTCTATTTCCAAAGTGAAAATTATAAACAACTTTAAAGAAGACGGTCACAAGAAACGATTTTATAATAGATTTTAACCATTTATTTAAGAAGAGTATGGTCAGGCGGTCAGCAAAGGTAAATAAATTAGCAAAGCTTATTTATTCGAGCCGAAGTTTTGACCTGAATTTCAGAAAAAAATAAAATAATTACAAACAATATTAGGAAATAGAGATAACAATAAATTAAGTAATAGTCAATATTAATTGATAATAATAGAAGATAGAATATAATAATATAGAGGCAAGAATTATACAAAATAAATTATTAAAAGTCGGACAGTGCTCATGTAAATAAAGAAATACACTAAATGAAAGATGCGGAAGAAAATGTTAATGATGGATAATTAAAATTAGCATAACAAAATATGTAAATAATGATGAAAAAGATATATAAATAGTGAATAAACTTGGTGTTTGAGAAGGAAGAATGGATAAAAGATACACAGTGATATATATTTTAACATAAAATATATTTTCATTCTTGCCCATTGTATCATTATATATTGTTCTTTTTTTTTTTTTTTTTTTTTTTTTAAAAAAGATAGTTGATCATATGAAGTAGATTGTAGGAAGATAGTCTGGGTAGGGGTCAATAAAGGTATAGCAATAGCAAAATAAAACTATTGTTAACCAACGTTTCCCCCCACTTTACAGGCCTTCGTCAGGGCTAAATGAAAAAACAAGATACAAATATTATAGAATTGACAGAAAAGTAAAATAAAAAACATTTAAAAACAATTGTTATGTTTATGAAGTATATAAAAAAGAAATAATAATAATAATATAAGGAAATATACATGTAGGTGGACTAGAAACTCGTTACTAATAAATACAAACAGGTGTGATAAAGTTTCAAATACAGATCTAGACTAATAAATTGTAGAAAAATACTCGTTAGAAATGGTTATAAATATGGTAAAGAGGTAGATGTAAAAGGTAGAACAGATAGGTGAAGTAAATATGGCATAGGTGAGGTATAGTAATATGTAAAAGGGAGATATTAAAAAATTATAAAAATATTTAAAAAACCAATAAACATAGGGGGAAGTACTTGCTAGATTGAAAGGGAGGTGACGACTAAGGAACAGAAAGTCAAGTAGAAAATGTCTCCACTTCTTCTCCTAACCCTTAGGAAGGGTAAGATTTTTTTTCTCACACATTTCATTATGTTGATTGATAGTTTTTCACTATTCTGTTTCTCTTAATTAAGGTTGTAATCTCGTTTTTTTCTTCAGCCCCGATAAAGGCATGAAATTCAAGTCGACAAAAAAAAAAGTTTGCTTATTTGTGTATCTTGGCTAAACTCATCCCCAATCATCTTTTAATTCAGATATGGTCAATCATTCATATATAATTGTAGTGAAACATTACTAAAATAAATTATTATGCCATAAACAACTTTTAAAACCCCCTTAGAATGGTAAATTTCCCAAAAATGTTCAGGTTAGGAGCGAATTTCAGGTAATATCTCTCAGACCCTGCGGTAGATGTGAAAATCAAGTAAAATTAGTAGAGAACTATATATTTTTTTATTACTATAGTAAAAATATCCTAAATCTTCTAAGGTTTAGGATATTTTTTTATTACTATAGTAAAAATATCCTAAATCTTCTAAGGTTTAGGATATTTTTTTATTACTATAGTTGTTTTTGCAACTTTCTTGAATTTTTAATGCAATATAAATTTTTAGTTTTAAGTAAAATCGAAAAATTAAACTTTAAAGTAAATATTACTTATATTAGGTCTCAGATATTAGACTTCATCGGTAAACAATCTCATTTTTATCTAAAAATTAACATTGGTAGTTCTTACAATAACCTAAGGATTATGTTTCAAATGTGGATAAACAATTAAACCACGAGGGAAATCAAATTTCATACACCATATCCAAATTATTCCCGTTTGAATAGCTATACGAATTTACGATTTACATACAGTCGTAATTAGTAGCCATGAATCATGTTATCGGATTTGTAGTGAACCAGCAGGAAAGTTATTCTGTAACATGTCGATGGAAAATGGCAGTAAGGATATAAGGACCTATATTCGAGAGCATGACTAGCCCCCAGAAATGTCAAGGCTCCGAAGAGAGGAAGGTTCTCAAAGACCAAAGATCACGCAGTTAACGGAGCTCATAAGTCCGTGAATTATCGAACTAATGAATTCCCAAAAGGATTCCCCTAATGAGTTATTATAGAGCGTAGTTAGGCCTTACAATAGGGCGGGAGTTTTTTTTTTTTACAATATAATGAAGTCAAATTATTTATTCATTTATTCGGAAAAGTATATCCAATATAGTCAGACCAGATGATATCTATCGGTCGGTGCCGAAATAACACATAGAAATGATAGACATAAACATAGCCATAGGCAGAGGGGTGCAGGGGAAGCAAGGGGAGCCGCGGCCCCCCCCCCCCTAGATTTTTGGGAACAAAAAAAAAATAAAGAATGGAGAACTTATTTGATAGATAAGTTCTTTAGAAATATACTACAATTAGTAATTGGAGAAGTTTGTCGGGGGGTGCGGTCAGCAAAGAACAACATAAATAAACAAAACCATATTTATTTATTTTATGCCGACGTTTCGACCTGAGTTTCAGGTCTTCATCAGGGGTTGTGGCGTAGCAATTAAGTAAAGTAATAGCGGGGAAATATGGCGCCCAAACAATCATCAGAGATGAAAAGTACAAGACTGCCTTATATTTTCATTGTACTAGCCACTGGTTAATCCTTGTTGTTAATTATTTGAATTCAGTTGTTCCATTTTCAATAATTTATTATTATTATAAATAATAAACATTTAAAAAATAAAGATTGAATTTTATGAAGAAGAAATAAAATGGTGAGGTATTGCTTAGAATGCGAAATTACATAACTTTCTTTTACCAACGTTTCAGAATGGACTATGTATAAGTATGTACGTATCTGTGTGTGTAGTGGTTTGAGGACTGCTCCCTTCTTGGCGAAATCCTGCCTACGCCCATGGACACAAATGAAATTTATTAGTAACACTTTTATCATTAGGGCGCTGTGGAAGCTACTATAATTTATAAGCTAGAACAGTGCAATATGAATTCATTTCTAGCGATATAACCACGATTCAATTAACAAAATAAAAATAATAAAGTAAAAAACAATAATACAGATTTATACTAGCATATATATGGTAATCTAGTTTTTAGATATTAATCCTCTAAAGTATGGAGACCCCATTTTCCTCTCCTGACTCTAATGATAACATTTACTTAGTTTTAATTAATAAATAAATTTATCTATTTAACATTATTTATTAATGTCCCTCACTATACGACCTTAAAGTCATTGTTAAATTTATTAAAGGTTTAATCATATTTTTTTTATTTTTATATATAAACCTATGGACATGGAAGGTTCCATCTATCTCTCCTGACTCTCTTTAAATGAAATATTTATTTATTTGTATTTTATTAATACATTTAATTGATTGTTTACATTATTTATTAATGCCCTAAATTTTTTTAATCATTGGTGAATTTATTAAAGTAATAATCATAAACTTTCTGTTATCACTTAGAAATATTCAAGTATGCTTAACCCGCAATAACAAGAACAGACTGATTTATCTAGGTATAAATTTTATTAATAATTTAACAAGAATTTAAAAAATGTCAAAAGCTTTTTAAAGGACGATACATTAGTATAAAAGGTTGCGAACCTGTGGATTTTGGGCCGCCCATAGCTCAGTGGTTAAGACACAGTCTTACTAATTTGATGTCTATTGGCGTTGCCGGTTCGAATCCGGCCTGGGACGTTGACTTATTTCATTGAGTGGCGATCCCACAAAATGAAGAACTTATACCCCCAACCATGGTTAGGCAGTACAGTATAGTACTCCAATGGGAGTCGACCGAAAAAAAACAAAAAAAACTTGTGGATTTGTGTAGGCAGATAGTTTGTAATTAAAGGTGGTATGTCTATTCCAGGGAAATTATACAACAAATTGCAGCTTAGTTTCAAAAGTTGTAAAACAATTAATTAATTTATTGCGTAATTGGCGTGTCCTATAGATTGTACCGTAGGTCAACGGTTCCTAAATCTTTTTTGCCTACGCTTGGGGAAAAATTCGCAGCACCTTTACTGAGAATATTAAAATGTCACCACAATTATCCTTAGCGTCATTTAAAGTTTTTTAAAAAAGGATAAAAAAACAGAGTAAAGTAAATGCTGGAATGCATTGAATATTTGATATTTAATTTTAATTTTGGGAAAGTGGCATTCGCTTGGGGCATCTCAATACGATCCATGATTCATAACTTGACAATGACCTCACAGAGTAAAGTCGACTAAATAAATATTTTTTTATTTATTTAATATAATATATAAATATTTTATCGCCTGAGGATTATCGTGCTACAAAATTTGAACACTTCCCGACACGAAACGTTTTAATTTAAAGCTGGACTTGGAAACCCCTGACAAGGCCGACTGCAGTATCCCATGGCGCAATCATCCGATTGAGATAGCAATCAATTGTTTTACCCACATCTCATTCACGGGACAAACCGTAAAAATGCATTGTTCTTATTTCCGCTCGCGGTGAGTAATACAGAATCTATAGTTCGGAAGCAGTGAGTGTCGAGTTCTGAATCACAGATCACTAAAAACGTTCATTATTCTTGCAAGAAATATAATTTGTCATTGTCGAGAATAGTTCACAAAGGAATATTCTAAATCGAGAGTTTTGTAGTCTCACAATCTCATTCCTATTTCGATTTCCAAAACCAATCATATCAATCTGTTTGGAGTGGAAAATTGAATTCTATTTCGGCCAAATCTATCCTAACCGTTGGAAGGATTATTATTCCCAGGATCTTTTAATTTGGAGGACGTTGAAGAGCTATAGAGGAAACTGTAGGATTAAAAGCTAGGTTGTTTTTCCTAACATTTCGCATCGCTTCCTCAGCCATTAGCATTCTCCAAGATGTTATCGCACTTCCTCTGGCCACCATACCCGCTCAACCGACCAGAAATAGTATGTGCCACGTCGAGTACAGGGCTTTTAAACCTTTAAAAACTACCTCAGCGGTAACAGAAAAGAATAGTTATAGTACTTACTTAAATACTTTAGATTACCTTCTTCATTATCATAGGACCGGATTAACTCACCTGCAAAAAAAAAAATATATTAGTTTATGAAATCCAGACATAAATAACTGATTAAATTTATTATTTGGATGGAACAGTATGAAGGAACATCATTTGAATCTATAGGTTGAGAAAATCCGTAAGACAATTTTTGGGGAGATGCTTGAAATTTGTCGGTGTTTTATTCTGTTGAGATAGACACGTGTTTGTTTCGGCTTAGAAGTTTGAAGTCAGATCTACAAGCTGGCCACATGCTGTAAATCCAAAATACTTACAAATATCTTGTTTTGTAAATTACAAAATAGAATACGATGGTATCCACACGTTTGTGCCTTCCACAAACGCTAAAATGGTGGATGTCTGACTTGTGTCGGCAATTACTTTCGATAAACTCAATTTTCATCACAAAAAATAAACAAAAGCGAAATGAAACAATACGTAAATTTCGGCAAAGTAATTAAAGTAATCTTTCTATGGTGAAAAATCATATAATTTAACTTTCGGTCTAAAATGTTTATAAGAAATCTATTATTATAATAATGCTTTTAAAGAGAATGACAAATAATGTGTGCATAGTAAAAATATGTATTAAATTATTTTTAAATATAAAAATATGCATTATATTACATTATTTTTATGAGTGAATATTAAAAATAAAATGCTAAATATAATTGAATACACTTGGAATAATGTATCTACATCTTTGATAGAATTATCAAACAAACAATTTTACACGAGAACTAATTATTGATTCCGAAGGTTGTGGAAATTTTTTAATTAATTAAAACATGCAGAGGATAAATACTCATACTTAAGGAGTTCTACAATAAAAACTGAGCGCAAACGTGTGCACACTTTTAAAAGCGCTTGCCCAAACGTCATTTGATTTGTGCCCAAACTGACAATCGACGGGATCCGCCACATTAAAATTAATGTAATAATGGAAAAATGAATTCTGGAGAACACACATTTGTTTTGGGAGCATACACTTTCGCAGTGTTATAATGGTTGCAAGTTATCGTTCAGGTGTTATAATTTATCAATGTGGAAGACAAGCCTTAGAGTAGTCAACATTTTTCGTGGTGTCTTAAATTATCCAATTGCGCTCTATGATTATTTTTAAAGGATTATGTGATATAAAGTTTAGAATAAAATCAAATCATTCTAAAAAAAATTGTCAATATTTCTAAAATAAAACATGAAATTGAAATTTAGAAGTTAAATTGATTTTAAAATTCTATAAGATTTCCTCAGATAATGAAACAATGAATAATGAAACAACATAATAGGTTGAGGGTTAGTCAAAGTTCGCTAAAATGTAACTATAGATGAGGTACAAAATCTATAACATATTAAAAAAATACTATCCATTTTTCATTTAATAATGTTACATCGATGATATTCTTGAGGTGCTACCGTTTTACAGAATTAAAATTGATATATGTAACTTTACTATCCATGCGGGAGTAACTATCATTTTCACTGTCATGTTCATTTTATTTTATTTAATAAACTAGATAAGCCACACTAATGGAAAAAGAATGTCGCAATGCTCCAGGTGGAGTGCAAGTCTTCCTCAAGGGCATCAATAATAAGACGGGACCCAGGAAAGGAACCATATGCCGCCAGGTCGCTTCCTTTGCTGAGCAAAGAGTATCAATTGCACGAGCAGGTGCAACAGGTAACATGTGCTACATCGGCGATCGCAGAGCACAACTGTTCGGACGTTGTATTGCCTATTGTTCGCTCTACCGAGTCGGCTTGCGGTTTGGAACAACGCTAACCAAACTCGGCCTTTATTCACCACAGACCAAGGCTAGGGGAGTCTAGTGCTCTGCCTCTGGAGTTCCAAAATATTCACACTGGAAATAATAAGATCGAGTCTAACATAAACATACATGGAACAAGTTGCAATGTGTTCCAATAAAATATTGTGTGTCTTCAAGAGATAAAGGAGACACATTTTATTCACCTTTAACATAAAGATGAATAGGGGTATTCATGGTTTTCAGTTTAACGTGTTAAATGGAGAAATATTTCCTTATTTTACCATGTTAAAACCATATAACATGGTTAAGAGTCTGTTACTAGGTCTGTCAAATAGAGTATGACGTCACGCAACAGATCAGCTGAACTCGTCACTATTTTGTTTGTTGTCGTATTACCTAATACCTTATTTGCTCGTAGTTGGCGTTTTGGTTGTGTTCGTACTGTTTAGGATGTTTTTAAAACTAATAAAGCAATGTATGACAACAATAATAATGTAAAGACAGTTGTCAATTGAGCTCATCTTGATTCTTTTCCTCACAAGTTAAAAGATCAACAAGACACTCAGTGGCCAAACATCCACATAACTTCCACCTTTCACTCAATTTAGGCATGTTGTAATAAATTACTCTTATAAAAACTTCGAAGTAAACAATAACATGAAGTTTTGGAAGGAAAGGTTATAAAACAAGTTGCTCAGAACATCCGCTAGGAGCTCTTATGCATTTAACATCTAACATAATTGTAAATAGTGCTGCTCACAATCCTAAACTAATAACATTTAACATGGTAAAACATTTTACATTTAACAGATCATGAATACCCCTAATGTCTATCAATCACAAAGTTAATAAAGGTTCCTTTTTCTCAAAAGTTGTAAAAGCAATTAAAAACAAGTTTTATTTCTGGCATATTACATTTAGTAAATGAAGGATTTTTTTTATCAATAAAAAAGTGTGAGCTAGATTGTAGAATGAATTTGGAATTAGTCGTCAGAAAACGCAACTTGTAAATTATGAGCTATTGCATTGTTTGAAAAAAAAAAAGATCCACAGTTTTGTCAAATACTTTATGACAAAAATTGATAACTAGAACAGATTTGAAGAAAAAGGATCCTTTTCCGAAGAAAGTAAAAAACTAAAATTAACAGCTATTTCGTATTATAAGAACCGTCCGTAGCTCAGATGGATAGGCGTAATTTTGTCAGTCTGAGATGTGCAGGCAGCGCCAGTTCGAATCCGGCCAGGGGCGTTGACTTTTTCATTAAGTGGCGTTAGTCAATTAATAGGTTAGTCACCTGTAGATAACTAGGCAAACCTCACCTTTGCTGAGGATTGCCTTATAATAATAAAACAAAAAAAAAAAACGAAAGTATAATAAACTTGTGAAAACAGGAAGTCAGAACCAAGAAAAAATCAAAACTGTTCTGTTTCACTTACCTAAAATAGGCCACAACTTTTAAAATTTTTGTGACAGTGGTTTACTTTTATATAGAATCATAAAATTTAAAACAAAGGATATCTTGCACGAATTATTTCGAGCAAATTATCTTGAAAATATAATGTAATTTCGATCCCTCTAGATCGTTGTTAACGCATTTGGACGGACACTGCAAATCTTGGTGCTTATCAATACGAAGTTATGACCAAAGTTTTATAAATGTAAAAAATTAATTATTTATTTGACAAACTTGGGTCTAATTTTTCCAGTACTACTGTCTTGTATTGTATTTCGGCTTCAAATTTAACATAATAAGTTAAGTTAATATTTTTAGTTCCATAGGTTTACATATAGTAATCTACAATAATAATCAAGAGGGTCTTGATGTCTGAGCATTTTGTGGCATTATAGTTCAAATTCCACCTGGATCAGTCAATATTTATTAATTAAATCTTGACATTCCCACAATGCGACTACATAAGCCTTCAGTGGAAGACAAAAAATTTACATTCATACTAGTTAATCAGTGGCACTCTTCTCAGAGTACTGCGCTGTAAAAACTTCATATTGTATCTTAAGAACATGCAAAACTTAACCTTCTCTCAGATTACACGGCGATTCATAGAAATAATAAACAAACCGGAAAAAGTATCGGGTGGAGAATGGAGTTCTCAGTATTTTAAGTAGAACGGAACATCGATGCCAACCTAACAAATACAGGAACCGTCTGTGACTAATCCTTAGTGCCAACCTGCTCCAGTATCCTCACTCATTATATCTACAGAACCAATCATGGAATTTAACGTACTGACGTTATGTTAGTAAAATAAAATACATTCGCTATCTTCAAATTCCACCAAACGTCGGAAGAAAAACGAATCATTTAAAAGACATTAAAATAACACAATTTTAATATGGCACAAAATCGCAAGTTTTGAGGGTTTTCCACAATTTTGTACGTTTTTGAGTTTTTTTAAGCGCATAATTGCACATTTACACTTTTTGGACAAACTTTTGATTTTTCATGCAAAAAAATGTTAGTGCCTGTACTAAATTTCTTATATATATTGCAAATTGTTGTTTGAGACAGATTTTTTAAATAGTTAAAAAAACTATCCATTTTATCTCAACAATTTTTTTATTATTTTAACACTTCAACTGGTCAACTGGTCATTCCGGCTATTTTCAAGGATCT
Source organism: Halyomorpha halys (assembly GCF_000696795.3). Lineage (NCBI taxonomy): Eukaryota > Metazoa > Arthropoda > Insecta > Hemiptera > Pentatomidae > Halyomorpha > Halyomorpha halys. Next base: position 330,627 of record NW_027106661.1, read on the forward strand.
ATCAAGAAGATTGTTTAAATACAATATACTCGTTATGAATTAATTGTATATAAAATTTATAATTAATATAAAGTCAAAACCATAATAAATAATTTAACAAAGGCAATATGGTCTTCACTTGTGTTGATAACCTATGGTTTTAGCTGTGATAGTGTAATAAGATAGAAAATATAATTTTTCATCATGTTTTTAAAAGACTAATTTATAATATATAAATTATAATATAATTTATATTAAAATTAAAAATTGTAAAAAATAATATTGCTTGGAAGATTATTTTTAGTGCTCCTTTCTACATAGTGGCCTCGCATATTTTATAAATTGATATAGTTTTTAGAATTTTAATAATTGAATTCTAGACTTCATAAAAGAAATGTAAAATCATTTAATACAATTAGCTTTGCCATAGCTGTTTAATTATGGACATATTTTATGTTCTTAATCACAGTAGTTAAGTTTTTTTATGAATGTTTACTAGAATGTTGAGAGCATTTAGCGAGTTTAATTTGATTCAAACCAGGTTAGTTCCCATGTATTAATATTATAAATTAAACAATGAAGATGATGATTATTGCAGAAATTAGGTGTTTCATGCACATTTTGAGTTTTTAATGCACAAGTTTACACGTTATTGATTTTTTACTCCACGATAATCCGGTCTCTACTGACGTCAATGAATAAATACAATCAATAAGAATAAATGTTCAATTGATTTAATTAAAAATGTGAAGAGCAAAATTGATTAAGCTGTCGGTATGAATAGTAAAGACCTATGACTATCATAAATGGTAAGAAGTAGTCAGAGGGAATTCTCCGAGAGATAAAGAAAATAGAATACTAGGGCAATCGTAGGCGTCTTGTCTATGATACTTCTATTTTTAAAAACTTTCTAATTGTTTTCTCCCAACACTAATTTACCACTAAAGGTCGAGTAATGGAAGGAAAGGGTTTATGACTACATATTTAAATTAATCATTAATTTTATCATTAAATTTATAAAAAAAAAAAAAAAAAATTATGAAGTATGATATAAAAAGGAATCAAAAACTCCAGTAGATATACAATAATAACTGTTTAAACTTTATTATAATTTTCAGTAATACTCATAATGAATGTATACATGAGCGTACCCAGCAGAGGACAGGACGACCCCCCCCCTAGAGGTGAAAAAATTATTAATTTAATATTTTTTTTTTTTGACAATTGTTAAAAGTTTTTAAATTTTGGTTTCATTCGCCTTTTTCGTGCTAAAATGTCACAATCTGATTGACTATGGCTTGCCTCCCCTAGTTTTGATCCTGGGTAAGCCCTCGAATGAACACTATAAAAGATATGATAGGGTGAACACAGGACGAACTCCACGATCTTAAAAATATTTAATATAGAAATTCAACATTTGTCTTTGTGAAGAAATCCATAATTTTTCATTCTTCTCTTCTAATTCAAGAATCTCGGGGTTTTACTGCCTAAACAGCAGGTGCCCGAGCAGTCTCTGACCGTCCGGGGATTTTCCCGGACGGATAGAAATGCTTATTATATAAGTTACTTGGTTTATACAATCAACCGTTTATAATAAAATCTTAGTAATACATATATAAATAGATTTTCTATGTATAAATTCAACCAGATGATCAAATTAAAATAGATATTTTATTTATTAATATAAATAATTAAATTTATTAATGATTTTGACAAATTAAATAAATCAAATAACACAAATTTTAAAAACAGAGATTGCATATAAGAGGACTATGGTCGGCGGTGATTTGGACTCCACCTGCGAAGAGCAGAGGCGAAGTTGGCCGATCATTGCCGAGGACGACCGGATTCCACTAGCCCCTGACCTTTACCGACCCAATGACCCCCACTTCATTATATTTACCAACACACAGCTCTCGAAAGAAAGAGTTTAAAATATACTGTCTAAATATATTTATATATAAGTATGTATATACAAGTGTATAACTAATAAAGGTATATTGAAAGAAGATAAAGGTAAAGATAACGTTGTTTTACAATAAATAGTTTTCTTTTGCTATTTTAATACCTTTATTGACCACCACCCGGACAATTTTCCTACAATAATAAAGGTGTAGATATACTAGAATATAAAGAAAAAACTTTGTAAATTATGTTAATTAATTATATTAATTACTATTACATGGCTTTCCCAGAAATCATTAATACCTGATGTCACTTGCAATCAGATTTACTTTCGAAACACATAGTAGATTTCTAATTTTTTATTTTAGTATGAAACAGGTTTTTCTTATCAATCACTTTTTATTTAAAAATTAAATAAGGGGCAATGTTTCATGTAAAAATCCATAAGGGCTTTCTCCAACACCTGTTGATGCTAAAATATTTATTGTGGTGTGGTTTTTATGATACATGAATGCTAACTGAGGGATGTTGATTTAAATTTCAGACTATAGAATTTTTCAGTTGAACATCTTTCACTCTCGCTGTGCGACATGCTTTTGGATGACTACGCTTAGTACCAAAATAATTACTAAGAACTACAAACCAACATTCCTAGTTGAGCAAATAGTGTTTTTTTTTTTTAATATGTATCAAATGAATTTATCGAAATCAATGCACATCGATGAGCGTTGCAATGACCATAAAATTGAATAAAAAAGTAATTAAAATTTATTTAACCCAAACATAAGAAAAAAGAATGTGTGAATATTTTATCTTAACTAAATAGAATAATTGACGTCAAACGTCCAAATGTGTCCCTTAAATATATTATATGTGGTAAAATCTAGTAATAGAGAAGCATTCGTGAACTAGGTAGTAAAAAAATGAGTATTCGGGCAAATATTAAATTTTAATATTGACTTGATATATTTATTTATTTATTTTTTTAAAAATTATGTTTCTAGTAATATTTGTTTAAGTTTCCATATATTTTAAAGATTTTTTTATGTAGATGTAATATACAACACCTTTAAATAAAGGAATATTCTAATCAAATGACGAAAACTTCTAATCAAAGCTTATCACAATTAGAAACCAGTAAATGAAAACAGGACGAAATAAGTATTTAGCAAATTAAAACTTCTCAGGAGTAAGCAGGCCAAACCAAGCACTATCCGAGACAAACACGATATGGAACGAAATCTAAATATTTGAGAGAGGCCACCTGAAGATAGCCCAGAAGACTGGTGAAGATAAGGAGACTCCAGGACTAGCAGAGTTATAACAATTAGTTTCTCTGATAAAGGAAGTCCTTGTTAGTGTCGGCGAGTTGGTATCTACCTATCCAAGTTCTGAAGACAAGAGGTTTGGTTAATGGTAATCGCCTTGTTCCGCATACTAAGATGGTGGGATATCATCATGTATGTTTATTAAAAAGGTAATATCCAAAAAAAAAAAAAAAAGAAAGTTATAAATTGAGCATAAGAGCTCCGTCATAACAAATTTATTCTAATTTCAACGATGTTCTATTAGACTTTCCAGTGTTGAACGCAGTTACAAAGATATGAAGCTCCAAAAAAAAAAAATTAATATAATTTTGTATTTTTCCTAACTATAATTGGCAGACTCTTAAAATAAGTTATACGTAGGTTTTATTAAAGTAATAAAAAATTGGGTTGAAACAACTGAATTTTTTTTCAATTGGGTACTGTTAGAAAACAATCAAACATAATGAACTATAGCTTTTTTGATATGAAGTGCTCAGCACATCAAATAACCTTATTTATTTGATCAAAATAACCTTATGTTCCCGGAAAACTGAGAAAAATTTTGTAGACCTGTGTTATAAAATTAAAAGAGATGGAGTTTTAAATGATATTTAAAAAAAAAAAAAAATAAGAAAAGTAAGTTCAAAGAGTTATATTAACAAAATAATGCCATAAAACTGAAAAAATTAGGTAAAAATATAAAGGAAAAAATAAAAACACATCAGATTCAACCCCCTTAAAAAACCTTATGTAGAAATTTACTACACAACAAAAAACTAAAACTAGAGAAAGTGAATTTGTTACTATCTTTTCCTAGGTTGACTTAGGTAACTTGAAACCTTTATTAGTCCAGCATAGTTGTAAATTAAAAAATCAAATGTTTTAGTACCTTTGGAAAGATGGCTATTATCTATTTCTAGTGCTCATTATAAAGTGCTAAATCTTAAGCCAATTAAAAGAAACAAAGATTTATTAAGCATTCATAAATATATTATCTTTCATTTCAAATTCTTGAGTTAGTTTGCACCTTGTTGATAGTAAAGTTATATTGGGCTGTGAGTGGGAAAATGGTGTAATAGTCTACTTTCTGTGGCGTAGAGAAAAAAAAATCCAATTGTAGTTAGATAGTCCGATGGCGGTCTAATAAAGGTATCAAAATAGTATTGGTTAACAATAAATAGTTTTTTCTTTCACTATTTTGATACCTTTATTGAACGCCATCGGACTATCTAACTACAATTGGATTTTTTTTTTCTCTACGCCACAGAAAGTAGACTATTACACCATTTTCCCTCTCACAGCCCAATATAACTTTACTATCAACAAGGTGGAAACTAACTTAAGAATTTGAAATATAAGATAATATATTTATGATTGCTTAATAAATATTTGTTTATTTTAATATCTATATTCCTACGCTATATTCCTACGATCTACTTCATACGGTCTAATATCTTCTTGAAAAAATTCAAATTCTAATTGACAAAAAAGAGTCCGGATACTTAAAGGCCATCTTGATACCATACTAATGATTTTCTTGAATTTTGAGCTACAAAACTGGAATTTGTGAAAAAATTGTACGTGATGGGAGAAAAAGTACTTCATCTTCGGTTTCAGCACACCTAAAACATGATGATGAGCTAAAATTATCAAATCCCATTTCTAAGAGTTTTTATTTTTTATATTTACTACATAATTATTAAATATAAAGTAATATTATTATTATATGGTATTCTTTTTATATATAATTAAAGATAATATATATATACACACACAAACATATAGCCTCATCACCAAAAGAGATATAAATAATTTAAGATGTGTTGGTAGACTGGAAGGCTGAGAAACTGAGATGCATTCCTTCTGCTTTCTATCTCGAGCGATCCCCATATTATGCAACTGCCCCAGGCGAGTCATCCAGCATCTATCCTATATCATTCCAACCACTCTCAACTATATCTACTGTTATATGTTTGTATAATTATTTATAGTTAAACATTTCCTAAATATTTAGATTGCATTTATTATTAGCAGCAGAACATACAGAAAAAAACAACTAAATTTAGAAGCTGTAACAACGACTAATTGTTAGAAACCAACTTTGCTGGGCTTACTCCAGGCTATATAAGAACAAGATACAATATATATACATAATAACGAAGTAAGCTAAAATAATAAATATTAAAAGGCACAAACCTGGAGTTAGTTGCATCACAATGTAAAACAAACTGAATAGACAATTAGCATAACTATGCGCAACCAATAAAGTTGCAAAAGGACTAAATGAAGTAATACCTGGATGAAGTAATAATTGAGTTCATCAAAAAATATATATATACTCTAAGTAATATATATTAGAATTATATAACTATAATAAAATATATTACATAAATTTAATCTTTTGTATTTATATTATTTTAGTTTACTTTGTCCTTTTTTTATATTTATTTTTTATACTCACACCTTAATCTTATAGTAATACTTTATAACGTGATTTCCTTGTTACGTTAAGCCCTGCAAAGTGGGGCGAAATGTAGGTTATTAATACAATTTTCTACTATTTTGTGTATTTTTTTGAGCGCAGCCCGGACTATCTTCCTACAATATATAAAATAAAGACGAAGATCAAGAAATAAAGAGAAAATAAATAACTATATTGTATATTAAATAATAACTTAATATTAATGCTCAACTTCTTATAGTTTTCTATATAATTTTTAATAAATGTTTTTTGTGACGGTGTTATGTATATCTATAATTTATGTATGCTGTAGGAAGGTTGAATTTTTTTTTTTAAATATCATTTTATATTCAAAATTAAAAAGTTTTTAATGAATTAATTCTGTGAAGTATAAAGTTTTTTTTATGCGGGATAAAAAAGAGTAAATTAATTAGGTGTGTATAATAAAAAAAAAGAATGAGATAAAGGAATATTAATTTATTCCAACCAGTTTCAAAATTTGTATAGGGATAGTAGGGAATGACACAACGAGATAAGAATTCTAGAGATTATAAAGAAAGTTTTGACGAGATAGAGAGAGGCAGCACCAGGTGGTTGGAGGTCTGGGCCATGAGGTTACCTAACCAGCCACCTCTAGCTAGTTCAATGTCACAGTCTGTCAGTCCTCGTCTCTTATCTTCTCTCACTACTGCGTACCACAATAAAAGTAATTAAAAAACTATAATAAATATAGTTAAATTTAAATAAAAATAATAATTGAATTTGAATGTTTTCGAAACACAAGGAGCAATGTCCGGATTTGCATCCTGATCAAAAGTCTTTACGAATTAGCGTACACAGGTGTAGACAAATTTTATTTTGCATCTTTGACAATAGATGCATATAATTGCATATTTGGATAATTTCAATGAAGTAAAAACAAAAAAATAGCGATAAAAATTAAAATGCTTGCAAGCAAATATGAACTATTGAAGAAAACATTCCGAATCATTTTCTCTGAACGAAGCAATGTAAAAAATCTCCAATGTTTAAATATATCTGCTAAATAATTTGTTAACTCATATGTTGGAGAATTCTAACTGGGTTTTCTTCTTTAATAATCTTGGGTTTTTTCAATAAGTGAATATAATTTTGGCGATGTTGGAGAATTTTTAATGAGTCTGCTGAATGCTTTATTGTCAATGCAATTTTGTTGTTTAAGCAGTGCTAAGGTTATGTTTGTGTTAGTCATTAATTTGAGTGTTGGATTTGTACCTACTTTTTTGTATGTTTGTTCGTCGTTTACTCGACAAACTCATCATTACTTATAGTGACAGTTTGGTTCGTTTTATCCCTTTTTGTCATTATTATATTAGGCTGTGTCTTTAAAAACACTTACAGTATTATTGTTACTTTTTTTATTGTTTTTATAGTTAGTTGATATATTTACACATCTATCACCCAGTTTATTCTGTTCATTCTCTTCTAAACTATTTTGAATAATATATTCCATGTCATCAATAAGGGAAACAAAATATATATTTTTAGATAGTAGTAAATAACAATAAATAAATTATTTTTAAAAAAATGTACATCTGATAATATAAATATATTATAAGCAAAATTTTATAGTAAATTTATTGTTAGAGATAAAATGACATGAAACAAACATTTGTAGCATCTACCCATTGATAGAATTCTAATAACATTTCTAGAGAAGAACTCGAATTCTTTTCAGACGCCTATGAGGATTACAAAATTTAAATTCATATTACTCTAACCTCGTAAACACATAAAACATAATTAACAACATTAAATATAAATAGATTAAAAACAAAAATTACCGACTGATTTATACTAATTAATAGTATATAAACAATTAATATTATTTTATTAATTTATCACTGAAAAGAATAAGAAAATAAATAGCAATACAGCTGTGTAATGTCATTATTTCATTCTTTAAAAATAAATTAAAATTTAGATTCTTATATCTTTCTATAAATAAATAGTTGAGCTGAATCTGATAAATTTAAACTAATAATTTTTTTAAATTTTATAAAGTTTCTTTAGTGCAGATATGCCATTTTCCACTGGTAATTTTATTTTTTCATTGGAAAGTTCATAAATATTTAAAATTAAATTTTAATTTCTAATATCTACCTTGAGAATCATAAAAGAAAGGTCATGATATCCTTGTTGTTGGTTGTTGGTCCTGAATGTTTACAGTATAACTATAACCAGTTAGATGAATTTATGATACCATTTCTGAAAATAACTGAACAAAAATATTACTACAACCGTGACAATATATTTCACAAAGGAGACCTTTTGAGCCCACAAAGGAAAACCCACGGACGAAAATACACAGAGGCCGTATAAGGGACCAAAATCATCCTGACCCCATTCCACTGGAAGGACGAAATTCATGAGGCGTTTCCTTTCCCAATTAACAAAGGATGGCCAAGAAGACCCACTACACTGAGGTCGCTCCCAATCTAGCCCATTCTTCCAGATTCATGAGGTCCCGACTTCCGAGGACATTCCAGGCACGAGCTCTTCTCTAGGAGTAGTTTCCGATGAGCCAGGAATACACAACTAACTTGCACAACCGGTGTCTGGCAGAATATATCATCGCTCATCATGATTCTTGGTCTTATCTAGGAAGTGTATCGCTGATTCCAATCTATATTCGGGTCGACAAATAACAACCCTAAATAAACGTTCTGATACTCAAAGATAGCCTGTTAATCAGAGGTTATTTATAAACTGTTACTATTAACGACTAATAACTAACTATTAACAACTTGGATGAAACCTAACAGATGTAGGAACTTTCATTCAGCCTTAATTTGAACTAATGAGTTGAAACTTGTAAGAATTACGAATATTTCCAAGTAACTTCTTACATAATATACTGGATAATCTGCTAATATGCGGTAACTTAAAATAAATGAAAAGAAAGGTAATCTTTTTCAAATAAAAATCTATGTATATAATGTATAATAATACATAAACAATATATATATATATATATATATATGTATATATATATATTGAAATCTGTTCCACTACAACCCATGAAGGGTCAGGGGTTCAGTAGTTTGTAAGGAAGTGCTGTTGCTAGACCAACGGTTGTGCAAGTAGGGTGATTTGGTCAGAATCACGCTCGATCAGCGGATTTTTACCCAATAAAACAACTTTAAAAATAGTTTTTAAAATAATGCATGTTGTTAATATATGAACCTTAACTGTAATATTAATTAATATATTACAGATAAAAAGCAACAAGAAGAAAAATAAGTATATGTATAAAATATAACTGTTTGAAAATAAAATCAATACAAAATATTTTTTCTTTTATAGTCTTATTTCTCACAATGTGGGTTTAATAGGGTTCAAAAAATATTTTTTCCCAAGCACTCTCATTGATAATTAAGAATTTATAAATAAACAAAAATTGCTATTTATTATTTTTTTTTTCAATTTTTACATTTATTTAATATCATTGACCTACAAGTGAAACACACTAAGTCAAAAATTTATTGTTTTGTGTTATTTCATTATTCCAGTCTAACACGTTAAAAATAACTCCAAAGAATTTATTAATGTCATAAAGATCTGCTTATAAAAAGTAAATTACTATTTCTATGACATTAAAATAAATTTATCACTAAATATCACAAATCTTCAATTTTCGACTTTATTATTATTATAGTATATTATTATTGAGTATTTCACTAGTAAAACAAAAAGATATATTTTATTATTAACATTATTTTTCTTATTTTAATATATTTGTTTTAGGTTTCGTTAGATCTGCCCAATAATTAAACAACTATATTGAGGCGACATGAATATACATACATAGTTGGGTAATAATATGTTGCGATAAAACTATAGCTACAATTGCCATGGATACAACGTTTATTTATTAATATTCACATAAATAAATTAACAAAAATTGACATTTATTAATGTATTTTTCAATTTTTACATTTATTTAATATCGTCGGCCTACAAGTAAAATACACTAAGTCAAAAATTTATTGTTTTGTGTTATTTGGTTATTCCAGTCTAAAATGTTAAAATTAACTCCAAAGAATTTATTTAACTTTCAATTTTAGAATGAATATTTAATAAAAGAAATATATTTCTCTAAAAAACGAATTAAAAAAAAAAAAGATTTCTTTTTGAGATCTTACTTCCTTACCATTTTTATTATTTTATAGATAATATTTACATTAGATTCTATTTGGTATAATATAAAGTATAATTTTATATTATATTTATCATCTGTAATAAATTTGCCGTGGTACATTAGTATGCAAAAAGTGAAATTATAAAACAAATTTGAAGTTTTGCAACATTACATTACACATTAACGACATAAAGTCGTTGATGATATCTAGATAATAAAACAAAGGGGTATTAATTTTTAACTTTAGGATGAATATTTAATAAAGAAAAATATATCTTACTTCCTTACCATTATGATTATTTTAAAAATAATATTTACATTAGATTCTATTTGATATAATATAAAATAGGTGTGGCGTAGATCAGTGTTAAACCACTATTCTATAGCTGATATAGATATATAAATACAAACATAAAAATAGATACATATAATATATTTAATCATCTTATAATGATATAATTAAATAGAAGTATATAACATAAATATTATTTATATATGAGAAACTTCCAAAAAAATTAAAAACCACCTGAGCCACACAAGAGAAACAGTGAAAATATTAACACAACAACACTGGCAGGACATAGTATTAAACTTAACATATTAATTTAAAATAATCAAGTAATTTGATTTTAAAAATACTACATTTGAGTACAGGATACATAGACATTAATCGTTAAGCAATAGAATGTTAAACATCAGTATTATTTTATTGGAATAATTTTAATATAATAATGTATTAAAGTAATATATTGTTAATTAAAAATTATTGGATATATTTGTCATAATTTATGGAATAGAGGTAGGAGATGATTGGCATAGTTTGTAATCTATTTATTATCACTTGTAAGGATAACCTTGTTTCAATAATTTATATAATGGTTTTAGATATCCTCATTTATTTATATCAAAAGAATATATGAGGTTTTATTAATTAATTTAGTATAAAACTTACAGCAATATGATTACTGTTAATATATTTATGACTAATAAGGAGAATAGTTAAAATGTGATAATTGAAGATATATTTATCTAAGGTAATTGTTTTAAATTAAAAGAAATTGTGGTATATTAATTTAATTAATAATTAAGGTGAATTGTGTAAATTTTTATTATAGATAACCTGATGACGGGGTGATAGCCTTGTTACGTTGTTAATGATTCGTTAAAATAAAAAAAAATTAACAAGGAAGAGTTCTTTTACATTTAATTATATGACATAAATAAAATAAAAAATGGAAGAAATGTTTTTTTTTCATTACAATGAGGAAATCACAGCAGCTATCAAATACACAAAGTACTTTCCTCAATTCTGATCAGCACTTACCTCGTAATAACAGCTAACATCATTCTAATTATATGAAGGAAACTATTAAAACTATATTAAACAAACGAATAAACCAGCCTTTAATCGCCTGTAAAAATAATGAAGAAAATTGATATAAGATCGTTTAATCATAAAAGTAATCATGTATAATCAATACCAAATGCAATGTACTAGCAACTTACTCAATTAAATGTATCTGAGTGAACCCAAGAGCAGAAGTAATCCTAATGAATTGGAATAAATATCGACTATATCTCATTACTAATAATACTAAGAAGAAAATTATTCGGAATAAAAACCCATTAACAACTTCATTGACGATTTATTCCTTTTATTCATTTATTACTAATCCATCCTCACATTAATGTTAATTTCTACGGGCAACTGACAGACGTGGAAGAATATTCCATTGAATAATAAATCAGAGACAGGTGGCTAATGGATCTAGTGAATAGAGGAATAAAAGGGGTCGTTAGGCACCCACCAACCGCCCACTATTGCTCTTTGGGGATTAATTGCCAACAAGGTAATTTCATCAAGCTTAAATTTTATTCTCAATCTTAATTACTTCAATAATTAAGATTGAGAATAAAATATGGTCCAATACAATATAGTAACTGATTCAAGTTATAGTCCAATAAATCGGAATAAGAAAAATTGACAAGGCGAATGAATTAGGAACCAGATGATTAAATATGGGATGTTCCAGACGAGACTGAAAACCTCCTTTTCCTGAGAGTTTTGAGAATTTCTAAATGAGTCTCGGTAAATATTCGTAATAATAAAACTAAATGAAGTATGTTTTGGAAGTGAAGTCGACTTTGTTAACTCTTCCAAGCTCTTCTCCAATCTGGAATGTTTAATAAAAGGTTTTCACAAAAAACTGAATTTTAATAATACAATCCAAAATCCTTTGTAAAATCCTCAATGTTCCTTACTTTGTCACAAATAAAATGATACATAAAGACCTTAATGTTCCCTATGTAACCGATCTAGCCCGAACCAGTTATCACTACTTCCATTATAGGTCTATACTATCCATACCATTAACTCAAACCCCCTAGTTTCTAATCTTCCATCCTCTTCCATTTCTGACAATCCTCCGAGGTGCCTGAAAAGAAGATGGACACGAGACCAGCTAATGTAAAATGTCATTAGAGTGCTACCAATGGGTAGTTTCTCTGCACACCTAACACTCCAATTTAACTTAGATCAGATTTACTAAATGTATTATAATGTACAGTAGTAAATAGCAATAAATAAATATTAAAAACAAAATTTTAACAATTAAAAATTAAATATGTACAGATACAACCCATGAAGGGCCAGATGTGCAGTATTTATTAAGGAAGTACTGTTACTAGACCAACGGTTGTGCAAGGAAGTGATTTGGTCAGAATCGTATCCAAGTAAGGGTACCCACTTCATGAGGCTGGGTGGACTATGGAGGGCTTCCGAACCCACAGACCTGACTCACGGTTACAGTGAAACATAAAACAATTATCTTCGAACCCGAATCCTTCGAGTTAGAAACACTTTGTCTGATTAATAAATTCCCACTCCTAACTATATAATTTTTCAGTAAGTTGTCACTCCAACAATTCCTAAAAAGGATTTCTATTATTATTATTTATACTTTATTTATTCTGGGACTTCAGAATATTACAGGTGTTGCTTTTATCTCGAAACGTCCACTGTGATAAAGAGTCGATGATGTAAAGAAAGGTTGAATATGTCCTTGAAAATTTTGTAAATTGATATGAAATTTTAATCACTGAAATGCTACTGAATTTTAACGTAATAAAGGTGTATCCCCCAAAACAAAATTTTATTTACAATTTTTAACCCATTGCGTGCATACGGTTCAAAAATTTGAATAATTATTAAGAATAAAATATTTTGATAATTTAATTCCACACAGGAATCCGTAAACATTTCTAGATCGAGGTACCATCGTCATGAAACTTTCGATACTGCTTGGTCGACAGAGGATATTCAAATTAAAATGGGGGATTTTCATGAATCAACAAACTATTTTGGTTTTCAGGTTTGCTAGATTTTCTGCACTGATTGCTAGAAAATCTTCAAAAATTGTAATAAAAATATTTACCCGTTTTTGGCTTCAGAGAGAGCGTCAGATCGGAAAAATTACTAATATAAAATGGTGTTAAAATTAGATTTTCTTTAAGAACTCTTCCTCGAAAATAGCTCTTTCTATAGGCAAATCCAGAGTTAACTCCGCTGGAGAAGAACTGGAAGAGATTATTAAATCAACTTCATTCCCAAGAGAAACTTTATTTACCATAAGGCTTGCTATCTTTCATTTTGAAATTCCCGGAGTTCGATTTTATTTAAAATAGAGTCTATAACACTCTCTATATTGGAGTCATCTAAATCCAAGATTATTAAAGGTTGTATTAAAATTACTGGGATGATTAAAATTATAGTAATTCGTCTCATCAAAACAATTTAAACATTGGTGTAGCAATCATAAAAATATGTTAGATATAACATCAGTAATAGATTATTCAGGAGACCTGAAGCTGTTGGGTCAAGAGAAAGTTTTTAAAACGAAGTCATTAAAAAATAACCTTCACCTCAAAGGTGGGTCAAGTATACTATGCCGTATAACAAAGTATTCGAGGTTCTAATTATATAATAAGTATTAATTAATAAAATTGTCATTAGTATAATTAACTATTTATAATATTATTGAGGAGAAGATGGTTGGAGTGCGGTCAGAATATAACACAAATAAGTTTAAAAAAACTTATTTGATAAGATCTCCTAAAAGTGGTTCTGATGAAGGCTTGAAATAATGGCCGAAACGTTGGTACTTTTAAATAGGTTTTTTCAACTTATTAGTGGAATTTTTATAACCGCACCCCCAACCACTTTCTTCTATATTATATTATCCACGGTCAATTTTCTCATCATTATTTATAATATTAGTAAAAAAACAAACATTGAAATATCTAGTGTCTACTCACACGATTTTATTGACAGGTTAAGTGCAGTTAGCCTAATGAAATTATTTTTTTTTTTATACCTTGGCAAATATTTGTCTAATTAAAATCTCTGCAGGTAATTAGAAGTGGCGATGGAGAATCTATAATGTTCCCTAAGATGTATATTTTTTAAGTTATTCCAAAAATTAAAAGAAAATTGAACGGTTTTCCTTGAAAATGTAGTCAAATATTTTTTTAAAAAATGATTTAATTTTAAAAGTATGATATATCATTATATATTTTTTATAACGTAGGGAACTCAATAAACTTTCAAATTATTATAATAATAAATCTTAAAAACCTTAAGATGAATTCTTTTGGAGTTATATGCAACTGTTTTTTTCCAATTTTTTCTCAAGAATTAATTTTGTATTCAAGAGGTTTAAGATTGAGTTTAAGGAGAATTATGTATAGGAATACACTTTTCGGTATCTCTCATTAGGTGATTGACTCAGTATATAGATTTCCAGTATGACATTGGTCTGTATGCTGATACTGAATCCAACTACGCAATTAATTCAACCTAGTGAATGAATGATAAACACTGACGATAAAATAGAATAGGATTGTTGAAAACTGCACATCGGAAATTCGACCTAATTTCAAAAATGAAACTTTTATGTCAAATGAACAAAATTAAAAATATTATTGAGGAAGATTTTTTTAAAAAATAGCTTTTAAGCCCTGTATTTCAATAAGATAATGAATTATCTGATATTAAAATCCACTTAATTGTACATACAGAGTGTTTCAGGGTTAAGTGTCCAAACTGAAAATATGAATTAAGGGCCTCATAACAAGAAACACATTTCCTCTAAAGGTATGTCCGCAAACGCTTTGTTTAGGAGAAGTCCACACCTGAAGATTTTCATTGTTATGAATTGTTTACGTAATATTAAATAAATAAAACCTATTTATTTGTTTTAATTACTTTAATAATTAAATTTAAACATAAAGATTAGTATAAAATGTTGTTCAAAGTGAAGGTATGGCCTCAAACGCATTGTTTAGGAGATGGATTAGATAAAATACTAATATGGCCTTTTATCCCTAATTATATATAAAATATTAAAAACATAAGTATTAATACTATTTGAGTGTCGACATAAGGAGTTTATTCAAAATCTTTAGAGGCATTTTCAATAAAAAATAAAAATAAATAAAAATGCTAAAAATCGATTTTATAAAGAAGGACTGCCTGACAGGCGATTTTACCGAAAATATTGTCACCCCTCAGGCATATACCTGCCTATTTAAATATGTAATTTAAGTTTAGGATCCATGACAAAAGACTGATCTACATGACTATTATAAGGCCTATTTGGACATACGGAGTTGAGCTATGGGGCTCCGCTAAACCATCTAATTCCTCTCGAATCCAATCCTTTCAGTCCAAAATCCTTCGTTAAATCCTTAATGCTCCTTACTTTGTCACAAATCAAATCATCCATCAGGACCTCAATGTCCCCTGTGTTGCCGATTTGGCCAAAACCAGATACCAATCCTTCCATAATAAACTTCCAAACCAACTCGTTTCTAACCTGGCTTCTCCTTCACTAACTACCTAATAATCCTCCTAGACGTCTGAAAAGAAGATGGCTTTGAGATATTCTCCTTTAGAAATGTTTTTGGAGTTCTATCAATGGGTAGATTCTCCACATGTTTTTATCATGTCATAATATCACTTACTTGATGTGTATATATGTATACAGTTGTAAATATCAATAAATAAATTATTAAAAAAAAAGTTTCGTAAGACTGTTTTTAGAGTTCTACTACTGTAGTTTCTCTACATGCTGTATCATATCATTATGTCATTATGATCAAATTTACTTGTTGTATTTTTTATACAGTTGTAAATATCAATTAAAAAAAAAAGTTTTGTAAGACTTTAATTTTTGAATTTGTTCACAGACACACATACCATTTTTCATAACTTGGTTACTTAACCTCAAAACTTCTTATATTTCCGTCGAAAACTCGAATTCTAAATTCGGCACGATTGCGACACCTCCATACTATATATTCCATATATAGGTAAATGAATGTAAAAAAAAATCATCATGTGTTATTCACAGCTAAATATAGAAGATATTATTATTTTTTTTTTTTTAATAATTTATTTATTGCTATTTACAACTGTATACACCATATATATACAACAAGTAAATTTGCTGTAGGTGACATAGTGACATGATAAAAACATGTGGAGAATCTACCCACTGATAGAACTTCAATAACATTTCTAGAGGAGAAGATCTCGAGGCCATCTTCTTTTCAGACGCCTAGGATTATTAGGTAATGAAGGAGAAGCCAGATTAGAAACAAGTGGATTTGGGTGGTTGAGAAGTTTAGAAGATATTATTGAATTAAAAAATAATAAATTATACTTTATAATTTTTATAAGTCTACAAATACTTTACGTCAAATATTTGAACCTCATACGATATATAAATAAAATAAATAATTTTATTTAACATGTTAATCTAGTGATTGTTGATAAAGTTGATTTAAACATTTTCATGTTTCTCCGCTTCTGCACACTAACAACATTTATTATTTGTTTTGATAAAAAGATCGTTATGAAAACATTTATTGCAAATAAAACAAATCATATACTATTGCACAAACTTGCTTGTGTAGATTAATAACTCCTTTTGCTTTCTAGCAACCGAAATTAGCGAAGCTTTGTTTTCGTGCAGGAAAACTCAAAAAATTTAAATTGTGAAACGTTTTTATTGCTTTATCTACTGTTCATTAAATGTCGTACATTTCAGAGACTGAGTGAGCCCTTTGTCTTTTAGATCTCAACTGCTGATGGACAAGAACGGCGTTGAGAGGAAGCAACGAGGGGCGATCTGGTAGAAAAAAGGTGACATGGTCTGTTGATCTTACTCGCCGCTGATCCCCAAGGACTCAACTTTTTATAAGGCCATCAAAGACGACCCCCCTCCCACTACCCGCCAAAATAACACCTTACATAATAAGACTGATGACATTTTTAAGGACACTTATTACATATTATTTCGTGAATTAAGAGGTAATATCTTTGAATTTTTCTGCTCCATAAACTTCTTGAACAATAATTATGTATTAAATAAATCAAAACTTGTATCCTTTTTTGTCTCAACAATTTTCATTTTTCACCAGTCCAACGTTTCCGCCATTTTAGCCATCCTCAAGGACATCTTCAATTAAAATTTCTTCCTCACATTAAATTTAGAGTTGCAGGCTATTCTGCCCAGGTCATTCATTAATTATAAGTTAAAAGCCTATTTTTTTTATATTATAAATGGTATGTTATATGGTAGTGAATTTGTGTTGATAATCTAATATAAGAAGAATTAAATATTTATGATTTTAAATTTTAAAAAAATAGGCTTTTAACTTATAATTAATGAATGACCTGGGCAGAATGGCCTGCAAAAGTAACTCTAATTCTTTTTTTTTTTTTTAATTATTTATTTAATGTAATTTACAACTGTACAAAATAATACAATACGTAAATATGTAGTATGTTTCATATACATTTGAAAATCTT